>NC_045972.1:39870645-40170645 GCF_010909765.2 Amblyraja radiata | reverse complement strand
TCAGGGTGACAAAAGGGAGAACAAAAAAACAGGTCCAAAGACAAAAGAGGGCAAATTTTAACTGACACAAGGTGCGTTTTGACTGGAGTACTAACTGCGTATCTGATGCTGTTGTTCACTCAAAATAAATGGGCGCCCAGAGGATATGTTTAAGGAAATAAATACATTGACCTCGATAACATTGTACAATGTTACACATACTATCAGAGACAATAATTAATCAAACATTGAGAGGGAAGAAGTGTCGATAGTTCACATTTAAGTACTTTATTTACATAGGGAGTGATGAATGTGTGGCAGAAAATGCTGGGAGGCAAGAGAGATTGATAGTGTTGGAAAATGCAAGAACTGAATAGGTATTTGAAGACTCCTTAATCTTTTCTGGCCCCATATTTCACTGCAATCCCACAAATTCTCTGTGGCCTTCTAAATTCATTCAGTTGCATTCGAAGCTTTAATGAAACAGTTTATTTACAGCCCTGTATTGTCAGATTAAAATGTATCATAAAATAATCAAATATCATAAACATGCGTGAGATTAGATGCATGCCAATCATTTTCATTTCAAACGATTTTCACTACCCTCTCGGTGAAGAAATGTCTTCTTACTTAAAACCTCAATGGCTAACCCTTAGGTTGAAAATATCACCTCTGTAGCTTGATATCCCAGATAGCAAAGCAACATCAATGCATCAATCCAGTCTGTCTCTGTTTCAATAAGATCTCCTCTCAATATAGTAAAGACTTTCATAACCATATAACCATATAACAATTACAGCACGGAAACAGGCCCTCTCGACCCTTCTAGTCCGTGCCGAACACGTATTCTCCCCTAGTCCCATATACCTGCACTCAGACCATAACCCTCCATTCCTTTCCCGTTCATGATTATTATGTTACCCTAATTACATCCACATCCAATTCTCTGATTTCTATCATGTCCAATATTATCATAACCATTTTTTTCTGGGGTGCAGTCTACAAATAACTCTCATTAATGTTTCTGCCATTTGCCCTTTCTTGACTCCACTCAAATCTACTTTGACTGTTTGAGGTAAGATCCTCTCTTTTCTTCCCTTTACCGATCATCAGAGCCACCTCTTCCCCTTTCCCATTTAAGATCCACTCTTCCAGTTCCCCATGAGGTCCTGGACCTCCTTACCACTGTAATTAAAATAAATGACACGAGTTCACCCTACTGCCTGTCGTTGTGATCACTGCCAAACCCACCGTCATCCCCGCGCCACACAACCTACAGAGGAAGGTGGCGATTTACTGCATCCATGGCACAGGGCACATTCTTCTTTGTACTGGAATAGGCATCCTACTTTCTTCTCTCTTGGCAAATAGTGTCAGTGATACTTCTTGTTATTGGATCTCTCCGACTCAACTCAAGAAGAGCAGATACTTTCTTGGTCAGCGGGGCCTGAACTTACTGAAGATTTAGTTTCAACTAAACGGAAATATACTTTAAGGATTTATCGGTAATTCTCTATGCACAATTGTCCTTGTATTGCAGTAAATGACAACGGGGAGGCGATTTGAAAACGAGACAACGTTGGTTAATTATTCCACTGCAACAAGCATCATTACTTTTTAAACAATCATCATGTAAATTTATTTGTAATGGGCCACAAGCTGATTTCCCAAGACTCCTGGTTTAGTCAAATTGCTGACACACAATTAATACTGTCAATGCTAACATATTTTTATATAACATTGTTTATGACATTGGGCTTTAGCCTTGGCTCATCATTACACTCATTGCCAATTGAGAATGTTGTGGGTGCAAGTGATGTAACCAAGTCAAGTCAAAAAAAGACACAAAGTGCTGGATTAACTCAGTAAGTCAGGCAGCATCTCTGGAGAACAAGAATAGGTGATGTTTAGGGTCGGGACCCTTCTTCAGTCTGAAGACTGGCATTTCAATGTAGTACTGAATGAGAAACACAATGTAATGAGATTTTAAACTTGGGTCCTATGCATCTTCTCAGGAAGACCTTCATATATTAAAAGATAATCCAGGAATGTATACAAAAGTCCCATCCAATATTTATTCCCTACATCTCACCAAAATACATTTTCCAGCTTTTAATTGTTTTTTCTCGATCCCTAGTCCGCAAACATGGTTCCCCACTTTACAATAGAGTCTGTGTTTGAAATAAATCGCACCAGCTGTACCTCTCGAGCAGCTCCTGATATCAAGCAAACTATTTCCCCTTTATCACATTTATAAATATTTAAATTGAATACTCAGATTTGAAGATCAAAGCCGGGGCTTTGACCATGATGAAAAGGATCAGAGTATTTAATTTTCTGCAAATGCAAACCCTGTAACACAAAAGTCTGTGTTGACAGACCTAAAAATGTAATTACAGATTACAGCTGATAAATGATCTCACTTGTCTGAGACTCAGAGGTAAATGGTGAAAATGGAGACAAGATCATTGCCACAAAATGATCAGACCAAATAACACCTGTGGAGATGGAAACTTGGACTATTTGCTGCATTAAACCACTTCCAATTACTGACTGAAAAGCCTAACATAAAAGCTACATAAATCAGCGCACTAATGTTTCATCCAATAAAAATTATGTAGCGTGCCACAACCAATGAGTAATGGATGCCACAATTACAGAGCTTGGTCACAATAATGTAAAACACTTTCGTTTAACACATGCAATACCACATTTGTATTAATTTATAAATATAGTTTAAAAATACTCATAACTTATATATTTTTTAAATCTTGTTTTACAGTGCCCTCCATAATGCTTGGGACAAAGACCCATCATTTATTTATTTGCCTTTGTACTCCAAAATTTGAGATTTGTAATAAAATAAAATAAATCACATGTGGTTAAAGTGCACTTTGTCAGATTTTAATAAAGGCCATTTTTATACATTTTGGTTTCACCATGTAGAAATTGCAGTAGTGTTTATACATAGTCCCCCCCCATTTCAGGACACCATAATGTTTGTGACACATGGCTTCACAGGCGTTTGTAATTGCTCAGGTGTGTTTAATTGCCTCCTTAATGCAGGTATAAGAGAGCTCTCAGCACCTAGTCTTTCCTCTA
Organism: Amblyraja radiata; assembly: GCF_010909765.2. Lineage (NCBI taxonomy): Eukaryota > Metazoa > Chordata > Chondrichthyes > Rajiformes > Rajidae > Amblyraja > Amblyraja radiata. The sequence goes on along the minus strand of NC_045972.1, from coordinate 40,167,564 downwards.
GTCTTTCCATTACCTTTGGAAACATTTATTGCTGTTTATCAACATGAGGACCAAAGTTGTGCCAATGAAAGTCAAAGAAGCCACTGGGACTGAGACAATAGACAATAGGTGCAGGAGCAGGCAATTTGGCCATTCGAGCAAGCACCGCCATTCAATATGATCATGGCTGATCCTCCCCAATCAGTACCCCGTTCCTGCTTTCTCCCCATATCCCCTGACTCCGCTATTTTTAAGAGAAACAAGAATAAAACTGTTAGAGACATCAGCCAAACCTTAGGCTTACCAAAATCAACTGTCTGGAACATCATTAAGAAGAAAGAGAGCATTGGTGATCTTACTAATTGCAAAGGGACTGGCAGACCAAGGAAGACCTCCACAGCTGATGACAGAAGAATTCTCTCTATAATCAAGAAAAATCCCCAAACATCTGTCCGACAGATCAGAAACACTCTTCAGGAGTCAGGTGTGGATTTGTCAATGACCACTATCATGTGCAGAAGACTTCATGAACAGAAATAGAGGCTACGCTACAAGATGTGGGTTAGCCGCAAAAATAGGATGGCCAGGTTACAGTTTGCCAAGAAGTACTTAAAAGAGAAACCACAGTTCTGGAAAAAGGTTTTGTGGACAGATGAGACGAAGATTAACATATCAGAGTGATGGGAAGAACAAAGTATGGAGGAGAGAAGGAACTGCCCAAGATCCAAAGCATACCACCTCATCTGTGAAACACGGTGGTGGCGGTGTTATGGCCTGGACATGTATGGCTGCTGAAGGTACTGGCTCACTTATCTTCATTCATGATACAACTGCTGATGGTAGTAGCATAATGAATTCTGTAGTGTATAGACACATCCTATCTGCTCAAGTTCAAACAAATGCCTCAGAGCGCATTGGCCGGCGGTTCATTCTACAGCAAGACAATGATCCCAAACATACTGCTAAAGCAACAAAGGAGTTTTTCCAAAGCTGAAAAATTGTCTATTCTTGTGTGGCCAAGTCAATCACCCAATCTAAACCCAATTGAGCATGCCTTTTATATGCTGAAGAGAATACTGAAGGGGACTAGCCCCCAAAACAAGCATAAGCTAAAGAAGGCTGTAATACAGGCCTGGCAGAGCATCACCCAGCAACTGGTGATGTCCATGAATCGCAGACTTCAAGCAGTCATTGCATGCAAAGGATATGCAACAAAATACTAAACATGACTAGTTTCATTTACATGACATTGCTGTGTGCCAAAGAATATGAAATCTGACAATGTGCACTTTACAAATCTCAAATTGTACAGAGGCAAATAAATAAATGAGTCTTTGTCCCAACATTGTGGAGGGAACTGTATATTCAGAAAATTACTTCAGCTGCTGGAACTGTTTTCCTTCTGCACAAGTGAGTATATTGCTGATTTTCATTCTCACCTAGTCCACAGCTAACAATGGTCTCTCATCGTTACTTTTTTGCATATCTTCCATTCATTTGTTCTATACCTCTCTTTATCACCGTCTATATCTCTTTCCCTTTCCCCTGACTGTCTGAAAAAGGGTCTCGACCCGAAACGTCACCTATTCCTTTTCTCCAGAGATGCTGCCTGACCCGCTGTGTCACTCCAGCTTTTTGTGTCTCTCTCTGGTTTAAAACCAGCACCTGCAAAACCAGCACCTGCATTACCTTCCTACATACAGTGGCTTGCAAAAGTATTCATACCCATTGAACTTTTCCACATTTTGTCACGTTACAACCACAAACGTAAATGTATTTTATTGGGATTTTATGTGATAGACCAACACAAAGTGGGGCATAATTGTGAAGTGGAAGGAAAATGATACATGGTTTTCGAATTTTTTTACAAATAAAAAACTGAAAAGTGTGGCGTGCAAAAGTATTCAGCCCCTTTTACTCTGATACCCCTAAATAAAATCCAGGGCAACCAATTGCCTTCAGAAGTCACCTAATTAGTAAATAAAGTCCCACTTGTGTGTAATCTAATCTCAATATAAATACAGCTGTTCTGTGAAGGCCTCAGAGGTTTGTTAGAGAACATTAGTGAACAAACAGCATCATGAAGCCCAAGGAACACACCAGACAGGTCAGGAATAAAGTTGTGGAGAAGTTTAAAGCAGGGTTAGGTTATAAAAAAATATCCCAAGCTTTGAACATCTCACGGAGCACTGTTCAATCCATCATCCGAAAATGGAAAGAGTATGGCACAACTGCAAACCTACCAAGACATGGCCGTCCACCTAAACTGACAGGCCGGGCAAGGAGAGCGTTGATCAGAGAAGCAGCCAAGAGGCCCATGGTAACTCTGGAGGAGCTGCAGAGATCCACAGCTCAGGTGGGAGAATCTGTCCACAGGACAACTATTAGTCGTGCACTCCACAAATCGGGCCTTTATGGAAGAGTGGCAAGAAGAAAGCCATTGTTGAAAAAAAGCCATAAGATGTCCCGTTTGCAGTTTGCCACAAGCCATGTGGGGGACACAGCAAACATGTGGAGGAAGGTGCTCTGGTCAGATGAGACCAAAATTGAAGTTTGTGGCCTAAATGCAATACGCTATGTGTGGCGGAAAACTAACACTGCACATCACCCTGAACACACCATCCCCACTGTGAAACATGGTGGTGGCAGCATCATGCTGTGGGGATGCTTTTCTTCAGCAGGGACAGGGAAGCTGGTCAGAGTTGATGGGATGATGGATGGAGCCAAATACAGGGCAATCTTGGAAGATAACCTGTTAGAGTCTGCAAAATACTTGAGACTGGGGCGGAGGTTCACCTTCCAGCAGGACAACGACCCTAAACATACAGCCAGAGCTACAATGGAATGGTTTAGATCAAAGCATATTCATGTGTTAGAATGGCCCAGTCAAAGTCCAGACCTAAATCCAATTGAGAATCTCTGGCAAGACTTGAAAATTGCTGTTCACAGACGCTCTCCATCCAATCTGACTGAGCTTGAGCTATTTTGCAAAGAAGAATGGGCAAAAATTTCAGTCTCTAGATGTGCAAAGCTGGTAGAGACATACCTCAAAAGACTTGCAGCTGTAATTGCAGCGAAAGGTGGTTCTACAAAGTATTGACTCAGGTGGGCTGAATACTTTTGCACGCCACACTTTTCAGTTTTTTATTTGTAATAAAATTTGAAAACCATGTATCATTTTCCTTCCACTTCACAATTATGCACCACTTTGTGTTGGTCTATCACATAAAATCCCAATAAAATACATTTACGTTTGTGGTTGTAACGTGACAAAATGTGGAAAAGTTCAAAGGGTATGAATACTTTTGCAAGCCACTGTATATAGCTAATTTGTTAATGTGAAACCATAGCTACCGCTCAACTTGTTTTTGAGAATGGGTGGAATGATATGGGAAATGAAAGACATCTTTTGTATGAGGCATTAAATTCAGTTTTTATATCATGAGCTAGATTACAGGGCTACCATGAAGCCTAAATGAACACGCATTCTGGTTTCAGTAGGATTCTTCGCATTACAATGCAATTTTCTTTATGAACCTCCCATTTAAATTTTCTCATTGTTCTATTAAACATCAAGTATCAGCTGTGCAGTAAAACTACACAAATCAGCATTTTGATTTAAGATAATACATCATGCAAGTAACAGGTCAACACTCTGACTGGGCTGAATTTCCCATCCAAGCTGTTCCATTATGAAAAGCTGCATTGTTGCCAGGTGAAGGCGAAGGAGGTGAGTGAGAAGAAACACCAGGAATAGAAATACTCTAAGAACTTTTCAAGTTTACTTTTAGCAGGAGTTTCTCGGGGATTATGCTTCATTGAACTGCAGCCAATTGTCCCCTTTTGCACCTTGGTATCCAGAACTTTAGACGCAATAATTACTGTACAAGTTATTTTGCCAGCCATTGAATTGGAAGTCAAGTAGAGATGTAAGCTCAAGCCATTGTTAACTGCTTCCAAGCACGAGAAATTCTGTTGAATGAGTGTTTCATTTTCTGGTTTCTTTGAACCATTACATGTTTGAGAAGCCTTACATGCTGCAGAAGGGTTTTCACCAATTATGGTACCATTATTCAAAAAGTAGAAGAACAAAAAACAAACACAGTTGCAGTAGGCCAGACGACTCCTTAAATTTGGTCTTCTATTTAATAAGATCGTGATAATCTGATCTTGGCATTAAATCAACTTTCCTGCCCAATCTATATTAACCCTCGATTCCTCCAAAGTCCAAAAATGTCAGTCAAATATATTCAATCACTCAGCCTCTACAATCCCTGGGGTTGTGAATTTGAAAGACTTCTCTGCCTTATCTGTGACATGTGGGACAACACCAGTTTCAGACTGTCCCAACAAAGGGGAAACATCCTCTCAGCACCTCCACATAAAACCTCTCAGAATTTGATATATTTCTGTAATCAACACAGTAAACCTTCTCTGGACCTTCTCCAATCCAAGTATATTCTTCATAAATAAAGAGACCAAAGATGCATACACAGTTCTGGTAACTCCTCTCCATCCCTACTCAAAGAAAGACAAACATTTTATTTGCTTTCCAACATACTTGCTATACATGTCTACTAACTCTGAGTTTCACATACAAGGACAACTGTGTCCCCATGTGACATTGTGATCTCCATTGAAACAGTTATTTCCATAAGTGAATAAAGTAAATAATCTCACAATTTCCCCACATGATACTCCATTTGTCATACTTTTCACATCACTAAAACTATTCATTTCCTTTTGCAGACTGTACTCCATATAATTCGCTGTATCATCTCCCATATCTCTCCATTCCCTGCATATCCATGCACCCATCTCAAAGCCTCTTAAGCATACGTAACTATCGTATCTGCCTCCACCACAACCCCTGCAGTGTGTTCCAGACACCAACTGCTCAGTGTAAAAATAAATTTGCCCAAACATCTCCTATAAACTTAGCCACTCTCATCTTAAAGCTATCCCTCTAGTCTTTGACCTTTCCACCCTAGAGAAAAAGGTTCAGACTGTCAACCCTATCTTTGCCTCTCATAATTTTATATATTTTTATCATGTCACCCCTCAGCCTTTGAACTTCAAGAGAAAACAATTCAAATTTGTCCAACCTCTCCTTAAAGATAATAGAGGTACAGGAAGTGGCGGCGCTGCCCTGGCAGCAGCGGCTCGCCTGCAGTCCGTTTGTTTTTACTTTTTTGTGTTGTTTTTTTTCGTTTTGTCTAGTTAAATTTTTGGTTTTTAGGTTGTGTTTATGTGGGGGGGGGGGGGGGTGGTGGGTTGAAACGGGGCTTGCTGTCTCTCCCTTCGGGGGAATGCGACTTTTTTGTCGTATCCCCCTTCTCTGCCTCCGTCTGCGCTGAGGCCTAATGGCGGAGCTGGCGACCTCGAGACTCCAGAGGCAGAGCCAGTCAGGACTTGCCCTGGGCTCGCTCCCGTGAGGGCGGTCCGGCTCGGGGCTGGAACGGCGCTCCCGTGAGGGGCTGTGACGCTCCCGTGAGGGCGGCCTGGCGCGGGGCTGAGCCGCGGGACTGGTTGTACCATCGCCCAGTGGGGTATCGTCTCAGCGCAGAGGGAGAAGAGGAGGGAAGAGACTGCAGCCCTAAGATTTTTGCCTCCACCACAGTGAGGAGGTGTTTGGAGGACTCACTGTGGTGGATGTTAATTTGTGTTTGTTGTTGTTTATTATTGTATTATTGTATGTATGACTGCAGGCACGAAATTTCGTTCAGACCGTAAGGTCTGAATAACAATAAAGGTAATTCTATTCTAATTCTATTCTACCCTGTAATCCAGGCAGCATTCTGATAAACCAGCACCCTCTCCACGGCTTCATTACCCTTCCTGTAATTGGACTACCGGAACCACACCCAATACTCCAAATATGGCCTAACCCAAGTCCTATAAAGCTGCATGGTGACTTTTTAACTCCACTCCTCAATACTCCAATTTATGATGGCAAGCATAGCACACGGCCAGTTTACCACTCGATCTACTTGTGTTGCTACTTTCAGGGAGCAATGGACTTGGACCCAAAGATCCATCTATTCATCAATTATGCTAAGGAACTAGCCATTAACTATGGAGTTTCACCTTGCAATGCAACACCTCACACTTAGGAAGTGGCGGCGCTGGGAATGGCTGCGGCTCGCCTGCAGTCCGTTTCTCTTTTACATTTTTGTGTTGTTTTTTTTTCGTTTTGTCTAGTTACGTTTTGGTTTTTAGGTTGTGTTTATGTGGGGGGGGGGGTGGGGGGTGAAACGGGGTTTGCTGTCTCTCCCTTCGGGGGAATACGACCTTTTTGTCGTATCCCCCTTCTCTGCCTCCGTCTACGCTGAGGCCTAATGGCGGAGCCGGCGACCTCGGGACTCTGGAGGCAGCTGACAGGACTCGCCCTGGGCTTGCTCCCGTGAGGGTGGCCCAGCCCGGGGCTGGAACTGCGCTCTCGTGAGAGCGGCCTGGCGAGGGGCTGAGAGACTCTCCCGTGAGGGGCTGTGGCCCGTCGGAGTGGCCCAGCCCGAGGGAGGAACGGCGCTCCCGTCGGAGTGGCCCAGCCCAAGGGAGAACGGCGCTCCCGTCGGAGTGGCCCAGCCCAAGGGAGAACGGCGCTCCCGTCGGAGTGGCCCAGCCCAAGGGAGAACGGTACTCACGTGAGGGCGATCCGGCTCGGGGCTGGAACGGTGCTCCGGTGGCTGGGACGGCGTTCTGGCGGCGGTGACCTGAGTCTGGGGTTCAGCCGCGGGCCAGCGGCTGCGTGTGCTGGACTGGAGGGCGGCAGCTTCGACCACCCCCGGGCCGCAGTGTTTGAACCGGCCCGTTTGCGGGGTTCGGTGAGCCGCGGGACTGTTTGTACCATCGCCCGGTGGGGAATCGCCTCAGCGCAGAGGGAGAAGAGGAGGGAAGAGACAGTAACCCTAAGATTTTTGCCTCCACCACAGTGAGGAGGTGCTTGGAGGATACACTGTGGTGGATGTTAATTTGTGTTTATTGTTGTTTATTATTGTATGATTGTATGTATGACTGCAGGCACGAAATTTCGTTCAGACCGTAAGGTCTGAATGACAATAAAGGTATTCAATTCAATTCAATTACTAGCAATAAATTCCACCTCCAATTGCTTCACACATTTCTGTAGCTGATCTATGTAATCGTTGTATACTTTATGACAATTATCTTCAATCTGTACCGTCTGTATCTCCACCACGTTTGGTTTTGTTCGTAAACTTACTAACCAATCCATCTACATTTACATCCAAATTGTTAACACCCTTCCAGCACAACTGTGAGTAAATCGTTGATGTGTAAGCCAGTTCTAAATCACAACCACCCAGTCCCTGTGGATCCCACGCATCTTAATCTTCTGGATCAGCCTACCATGAGGGACTTTATCAAATGCCTTACGGAAATCCATGTGAACAACATGTTAGAAACAAATTAGAAACCTTGCATTCTACATCAGCTTATTTACATCCAAATCTGAATTAATTTGTACACAGGCACAGCCCGCAAGATCAAATTTACAAAGATTTATAAGTGTAACCGCGCAAGACGGATTAACCCACATGTTGGGTTGAGGTTTTCCTTAAAGAGCTTTGAATTTCCTATATAAAATGTGTATGAACAGCCAGAACATTTTTCCGAACATATTCATAATCTATTTTCTCTGGCACATAGTCATTAGAATCAGTACTTGCCCTGAACCTGTCGGGGCTCCAGTTGCCACGGTCTCTGGTGTTGCAGAAGAACATTCCTCTTCTGTGTCATTCTGTTTTTGCAAAAACATTTTCGCTTCTTTGGAAGAAACATCCACTTCTTTAGTTACCCTAAAAAATAATAAAACCAATGGGTTTAATGCAAAATCAGTTAATAAATAACATCTCAATCATGTTTCTCAGTGTATAATTGGAGTGTTAAGATAACAAAATGCATTTGTCAACCTCGAATGAAAGTTAAAACTAAAGATAATGAAGTGATATTGATATTGAATTTAACATCGGGAACATGGTTCCTACATCTAGTGTGTCCAATCCCTTAATAATTGTATATGTTTCTATAAAATCCCCTCTCATCCTAAATTCCAGTGAATACAAGCCCAGTCACTCCATTCCTTCATATGACAGTTCCGCCATCCCGGAATGAACCTACGCTGCACTCCCTCAATAGCAAGAATGTCCTTCCTCAAATTAGAAGACCAAAACTGCACACAATACTCCAGGTGTGGTCTCACCAGGGCCCTGTACAATTGCAGAAGGACCTATTGCTACTATACTCAACTCCTCTCGTTATGAAGGCCAGCATGCCATTATCTTTCTTCATTGCCTGCTGCACCTGCATGCTTTCAGTGACTGATGTATAAGGACACCCAGGTCTCGTTGTACTTCCCCTTTTCCTAACAATGTCACTGACATTGGTTCTGTTATAAAATTGATGGTTAAGATCATAGCATGATGCCACGATTTAACCGTTCCGAGAAGATTATGAAAATAATACATGGAGTGGGCAGATTGACTTGTGAGCAAGTTTCTGCAGGCTAAGTTTGTATCTGCTGGTGTTTAGAAGAACGAGAGGAGATTCGATTAAAACATAAGATACTGAGGGGTTTTAATCGAGTATATGTGAAAAGGACATTTTCTCTTATCAAGAAAATCGGAGCCACTGTTTTCAAATGAAGAATCACTCATTTAAAACACATGTTGCAATTTCTTTCCTCAGGGAGTCTAGTGTTTGGTACTCTCTTCCTCAAAAGGCGGTGAAAATGAAGTCCTTGAATATTTTCTAAAGCAGAGTTTGTTAGCTATATGACCAGTGAAAGGTGTCAAAGAGAAAGCATTTTCCACTCAGATAATTCTCAATCTTCTTAGATGGCCAAACAGGCTTGAGATGCCATGTAGCCGAGGCATGTAACTTTGCAGCATGTTCATATGTATTGTTCCAATGCACAGCAACTTGCCCAACACCTTTGCATTCTTGAAGCTCTCGGATGTGAGCATTTAACTCAATCTGTCAGCATTATTCATTGTCATCCAGATATTACATGAAATGCACAAGTGCATGATACCATTCCCAGTTTTCATCCATGTCATCTGCAAAGTCCCAGCATTTGCATGCATAAAGAGCAATGCAGTTTTTCTTACCATCTGATTTCCACCATCCATTATTATTACTGTGCTATCTGTAACTTTCCATCTTATTCATTTTAACACTTAGAAAACACATGAAACATCAGTTACCAATGCTCAGAGTCACTGGCAAGTCTATTATCAAATGCATTTTTGTAAACTATCTACATTTTGGGGTGACCTTTAAATGCCAACATCGCTGATGACATCCCTTTGGAATGCATTTAAAACCAAGTGGATTTTTAAATATCACCATACGTTTCAATTCTTACTTCTGAAAAGCTTTTACATTTCAAAAGCTTTTTTGATCGTCTTTCTTCCCCCTGCATGACTTGCTTCACATATTTAGTGTTTAATCTTGGAAGCTGCCATGCAAAGGATCATAAAGCGAGAAATAAGTCTCACTGAATAATTTGTAATATTAAACTGGCTTCATCCATTATTTATGTTCCTATATTTCTCAGAAGGGTTAACGTCATTAAAGCAATATTAACATAATGTTTTTTAAAAAGCAAGGAAAATGATAATTAAGCAATAATGGACAGGCGGGAGTACAAGCAAAGTTGTAATTGAGAAAAGACAGCTTGATTGAAAGACAATATTACAGGTTGAGTACCTCAGTCAAACTGTCTGCCTCAATTATAATCCCTCCAGGATTACATATCTATTATTGCAATCGAATAATAATAATAATAATAATATATCTTTTATTGTCATTGCACGTCAGTGCAACGAGATTTAGTGTGCAGCTCCACTGATGTACAAGAAAGGTAAATAAATACAATACATAAATAAACAAGCTGAATTGATTGACGTGACCATCTGAGGGAGACTGTCCAAAGGGGGTGGGTGGGGGGGGCACTCATTAGGGCCGGTTCAGAGCCGCTATAGCTCTTGGGATGAAACTGTTCCTGAGTCTGGAGGTTCGGGCGTAGAAGGCCTTGTAACGTCTACCGGAGGGAAGTAGTTGAAACAGACCGTGGCAGGGGTGTGATGAGTCCTTATGGATGCTGAGGGCCTTCCTGAGGCACCGCGTGTGGTAGATGCCCTCCAAGGCTGGTTGTTTACACAGCTTTCTTTCTCCACTGGCTAACGCACTGCTATATTTCAATTCATTCCTTCTTCATATATATTATAGAAATAAAATCTCCAGACAGCCTTTGAAACACGAGAGAAGGCAAAAGAAAACAGCCAAAGAAAAGCAAAGGCAACAAAAGATAAAACTAGCCAGAAATTGAGAAAAAAGTGATCTAAAAAAACAGTTTACTTATGTTTGTGGGAGAAATGTACTTTTACTCATTCTACTTAACATAACCACTGTTATACCTCACTGGCAATACTGGCTTCTCTAACTTCAAGTTTTTGCATATCTTTCATTCATTTGATCTATATCTCTCTATATCACCGGCTATATATCTCTTTTTTTTTTCCATTTTTCCCTGACTCTCAGTCTGAAGAAGGGCCTCGACCCAAAACATTTCTGTAGATGCTGCCTGACCCGCTGAGTTACTCCAGCTTTTTGTGTCTATCCTGGTTTCCAGACAGTCCGGACCATTTACTAAGAGGAATGGAATATTGAAAGGCAAGTACAGCAGACAGCTACTACTCTCGATGTGCTTCGTGATGCACGAAGCAGAAGAGGTTAATTTTTGTAGCAATATAATTATATTTCTGTATTTGAATTGGCATTTTTAGAAGTCTATGGGGAATCAAGGATATAAAACCAATGACTACAGTCTTTATTAATTTCAATATATTTTTATGGAGTGCAAATTTGATTGCACTAAGATGTGGCACAGGAGCAATGAATACGAACAAGGATAAATTAAGGAGAGGGAAGGAGGGAGGAAAAATAAAATATAAAACAGTTCCCCTGTTCTCATAATTGTATTAATTTCCTCCACACAAATAAGATTTAATGGGTAGTAAAACTCTCCCATACTTTATGTGGGGGGGGGGGGGAGGTGCGTTGAAGTGTGGACCTAGATAGAGAACATCATTGAAAGCTTTTACGCTATGGATTAATCCAAACACAGCAAGGTGATTAGCTAAGCAAATACAAACCCTGCTTCGTTTCTCTGTCAATAACCATCTGCTCAGGTTAATTTTCTTGCCCCTGCAAGAACTGTAAAGAACTCACTGATTTCACGACAAATCCTTTGTTATGCCTATTATCACAGCAAATGATGCCTTTGCATGCTGCATGACCCAAGTACTAGGTGATGGTACGCCTTGCTGTTAGATTGCATCAAAGCACACATCTTGCAATATACTGGGAAATATTTGTAGGTTAATTGGTATCTGTGAATTACCCCTATTGTGTAAGGAGTGGATGCGGAAGTGGGATAACCTAGAACTGGTGTAAACGGGTGATCAATGATTGGCCTGAACTCCATGGGTCGAAAAGCCTGTGTTCCATGCTGTGTTTCTAAACTATACTATGACAATCAGTTTAATTACCCATGCACAACATCTCAACTTACCAACAGTTTTAATGGAACACTAGACCAAGTGCAGACCCGTTGTGTCTGCTCCCCCTAAGCAAAATTCCACCACTCACCTGTTCCCCCAAAACAGGCTTTACCCAGGTCGTAGAGCAGCGCCAGGGCTGGAACTCGGCCTATTTCTCAAACTCGGCCCAGCCCTGGCTGTAGACTCCAGCCGACAGCTCGGCCGCCGCCTGGGCTGCAGTCCAGGCCCTGACTTCATCTCAGGGTCATCCCTGACCCCGAACCAAGGCATCTTTCTCGGCCCCATCCCAAGCCCTGGGCTCAGCTCTCACTCCAGCTCGAGCACCAGGCTCGGCTCCAGCCAGGGCTCGCGGCTCCACCCTCCCAGGTGTCGGGCGTCGGCAGCCCCCGCCACTTTCACCGTGAGCGCTGGATGCCCCTCCCTCCCGGAGTGTCCCGTCCTGCCTTGCGAGTGCATTGTGACGTCACTCGGGTTTTTTCCCCCCAAAATGGGTGAGTTTTTGGGGCTGTTTTTAAAAGTTAAAGGATTAATATCATCGGAAATATAGGTGGGAATGTGACGGGAAGATGTTTCTCACCACGACAGGAAAAATGTGAGGATATGTGAAAATGGGAAGGCTATGGCCTAGCGTTTGGAAGAAGATAGGAACGGCAGATTGACACATCGTCGGCACAAACACAAACAATAGGAAGAGTTTTAATGTTATAGAGATACTGAATGTCAAATCTTTGTTTATCAAAATGTGGCAAACAAAACCAATAGTCAGTTGAGAAACATATCCACATGAAAACTGAACGTGCCTAAACCAGATATCGAGGCATAGAGTAATTGAGTCTTACAGCTTGGAAACAAGCCCAATTTACCTACACCGGTCAACATGTCCCATTTATACTAGTCCCACCTCCCTGCATTCGGCCCATACCCCTCTAAACCTGTCCTATCCATATACCCGTCTAAATGTTTTTGAAACATTTCGATAGTTGTGTCTTTGCCCAAAAATGATGGCATCTTCAACAATATGCTATGATAAGTACAAGGCACATACACATGGATTAATCTTGATGTCGAACTAATCTAACTCCTTCTTCCGGTACTGCTTGCTACAAAATCACGAGAACCCAGAAGCTGGATGCCATGCCTCAAGTTACAGCTGCCCAATTATGAATGATGGCTGGGAACAGCCGACAGTATTTACTTGTTCTCTTGAAGAGAGTGAATACAAATACATGCAAATTGAGACGGAAATGCTGGCATTTATGTTTAGTATGAGAAAATTCAAGCATTTCCTGCTGAAAAGACCCTTTTGTGCCGATTCTAGCGCACAAGCTGTCACTGGCAATCCTAAAGCAGCAAATCCAACAATGGCAACTTCCACTTTGCAAAGGTGGGCTTTCCACTGTCATTCAGCAAAACAAAAAGTAATTGTTCGTGCTCTGCCTCATTTAAGAAACATCTGGTGAAGGTAGCAAAAACACAATTTTCACACTATAATTTGTGGGTGAGATTTCCCAGTCAAAGCCAGCAAGACGTAAACTTAGGTAAACATATGAACACCGACCAAATAAAGCCATACAGCCCTTCCTGATCACAGGTTTGAACTATAAACAGTTCACGAATGCTTGAAATTTGGACGTTAAGTAGTCATTCCAAATGTTCACAAAAAAACATATTGTAAACAAATTCCATCTTCAGCAGAAAAACTATTGGCAATGGCTGAACATTGAAAAAGATTTGAGAGAAGTCATGTCAATTTGCTCTTTGTGTACAGCAATCTCACCCAAGGTATCACCACAACATGGAAATAACAGACTTGACACTGCCAATGAGTCCACTTGGATCTTTGTCAATGGATTTACAACAATTTCCTATTCAGCAATGTGCACCCGAAATGAATGGAAATCAAACTCAGAGGTAGCTCTGTGCAGTGCTCTCCATAATGTTTGGGACAATGACCCATCATTTATTTATATGCCCTGTACTTCACAATTTGAGATTTGTAATCGAAATAAATCACTAGTGGTTAAAGTGCACATTGTCAGATTTTATTAAAGGGTATTTTTATACATTTTGGTTTCACCATGTAGAAAATACAACTGTGTTTTACATAGCTCCCCCATTTCAGGGCACCATAATATTTGGGACACATGGCTTCACAGGTGTTTATAATTGCACAGGTGTGTTTAAATGCCTCCTTAATGCAGGTATAAGAGAGCTCTCAGCACCTAGTCTATCCATCTCCTTTGGAAACTTTTATTGCTATTTATCAACATGAGGACCAAATTTGTGCCAATTAAAGTCAAAGAAGCCATTATGAGACTGAGAAACAAGAATAAAACTGTTAGACATCAGCCCAACCTTCGGCTTACCAAAATCAACTGTTTGGAACATCATTAAGAAGAGAGCACTGATGAGCTTACTAATCGCAAAGGGACTGGCAGACCAAGGAAGACCTCCACAGCTGATGACAGAAGAATTCTTTCTATAATAAAGAAAATCCCCAAACACCTGTCTGACAGATCAGAAACGCTCTTCAGGAGTCAGGTGTGGATTTGTCAATGAGCATTGTCTGCAGAAGACTTCATGAACAGACACACAGAGGCAACACTGCATGTTGCAAACCACTGGTTAGCTGCAAAAATAGGATGGCCAGGTTTCAGTTTGCCAAGAAGTACTTAAAAGAGAAACCACAGTACTGGAAAAAGGTCTTGTAGATAGATGAGAAGAAGATTAACTTATATCAGAGTGAAGGCAAGAACAAAGTATGAAGGAGAAGGAACTGCCCAAGATCCAAAGCATACCACCTGATCTGTGAAACACAGTGGCGGGGGTGTTATGGCCTGGGCGTGTATGGCTGCTGAAGGTACTGGCTCACTTATCTTCATTGATAATACAACTGCTGATGGTAGTAGCATAATGAATTCTGAAGTGTATAGACACATCCTATCTGCTCAAGTTCAAACAAATGCCTCAGAACGCATTGGCTGGAGGTTCATTCTACAGCAAGACAATGATCCCAAACATACTGCTAAAGCAACAGAAGAGTTTTTCAAAACTGAAAAGTGGCCAATTCTTGAGTGGCCAAGTCAATCACCCAATCTGAACCCAATTGAGCATGCCTTTTATATGCTGAAGAGAAAACTGAAGGGGACTAGCCTCCAAAGCAAGCATAAGATAAAGATGGCTGCAATACAGGCCTGGCAGAGCATCACCAGAGAAGACACCCAGCTACTGGTGATGTCCATGAATCGCAGGCTTCAAGCAGTCATTGCATGCAAAGGATATGCAACAATATACTAAACATGACTACTTTCATTTGCATGACATTGCTGTGTCCCAAACATTATGGTGCCCTGAAATGGGGGGACTATGTATAAATACTGCTGTAATTTCTTCATGGTGAAACCAAAATGAATAAAAATGGCCTTTATTAAAATCTGACAAAGTGCACTTTAACTACATGTGATTTTTTTCTATTATTTTCTATTTTCTATCAGTGGGTCTGGCAGCATCTGCAGAAGGAATCGACAGGTGACCTTTTGGATTGGGACCTTTCTTCAAACTTATACAGTCCCTCCTTGCCTTTACACCCTGCTAGCAAGTTGCATGATGCAAGAGAGAGGGAGCAGTCTGTAAGGTTGGGGGGGGGGGGGGGGGGGATTTGATGTCACTCTAGAGGAGGAGATTCGAGACAAGGAGGGAACCAGGGCAAGATGGGTCAATGGAAGGAAGCATGGAAAGCAACAGCAGGCAATGGCATCTTTCTGAGCCCAACTCTTTCGGCGCTAAAAAATGGCATCACTTCCCTTGACCACCAAGATCCACCCTGAACATCCTCAAATGTAGCAGCACATAGTGATGACCATTCACAAGTTAGTTTTGATCTGTTAAATGATACAGAGTGATGAAAAGAAAAACGAATACAGTGCTCTTAATGAATTTAGACCAAACGTCTTCCCCTGAATTTGTTGTTCCTCAATTTCTTCCACCAGCCTCCCTCTCCCCTGCTCTGTGTAGTCACTTCACATGAGACCATTTCTAAGCACACACTGACCTGCCTTTGTCTCTCCACACAATGTCATCAGTCCCGCTAGTCACTTCCAGCTTCCAATGGTTTTATATTCCCTTTCCCACATGGTAAGGTTGAGAAACATGAGACATTTCACATGATAAAGGTTGAACAAGTTAGGTCTTTATTCTTTGGAGCGCAGAAGGTTAAGGGGGGACTTGATAGAGGTCTTTAAAATGATGAGAGGGATAGACAGAGTTGACGTGGATAAGCTTTTCCCACTGAGAGTAGGGAAAATTCAAACAAGAGGACATGACTTGAGAATTAAGGGACAGAAGTTTAGGGGTAACATGAGGGGGAATTTCTTTACTCAGAGAGTGGTAGCTGTGTGGAATGAGCTTCCAGTGGAAGTGGTGGAGGCAGGTTCGATTTTATCATTTAAAAATAAATTGGATAGTTATATGGACGGGAAAGGAATGGAGGGTTATGGTCTGAGTGCAGGTAGATGGGACTAGGGGAATATACGTGTTCGGCACAGACTAGAAGGGCCGAGATGGCCTGTTTCCGTGCTGTAATTGTTATATGGTTATATGGTAGGTTATCAGAGAGCAGCTGGATAAAGGTGACATGCAAGTGTGATGAATGTACGCCCCACCCATCAGGTAAAACTTATTGGAGAATGCTTCATATTCTCAGGAATGGTAAGGTGGAATGTCCTGGAAAATATTAAAGTTAACCATGTGGTAAAACTAAACTTAAAAGTATTGTGCTGGACCATTGTCTCGAGCTATAATGGGCCATGATAAATACATTTACTTACAACAAGCCAGAAAGGCTTTTATACGTATCCTGGCACCAACATATTTCTGTAATGTACCAAATTGACAAAATATAATTCAATTTTACCCACAGATGACTGTGACTAATTCTCTTTATATTTCCATCACGTTAGCAGCTGTCCATTCTACACTTGGCTTATTAACAGGGAGGAGAATGTAGCCTGTGGGCAAACACAATTTTTTTTTGGAAAGAGAAGGACACAAAGCAATATTTGCTCTCATGTTACCAGAATAACCTCCTGGGTGTAATAAAGTCATCAGGCTGCAAAGCAGAAAATACCATCCGTCAAACCTGCAACAGTGTAATATTAGCATCCGTGGTCTCTATAGCAGTCCCTGCAACTTAAAAGCAAGTCTGCAGAGGGTGATGGAACTGGGCGAGAGTTCAAATCTTGCACACATCTTATGTTTAATTGCAGAGATTAGTAAAATTGGTAGAGAGTGTGCCGTGAATTTTAAAATAAAGAAATACAATAAGAGCAGTGTTTTTGAACATGTGTATGAGATTTGTTTTTAAATACCTCTCATTATAAATTTCCATGTGTGTTTAATACACTCAAGGGAAATAATTTTGTGTAACTGCTCTGACAAAAGTTTTAAATAGAATACTGTTGAATGAATTAGGAAATGCATACGTGACAGACAAATATTTTTTTAAATTTCAGAATATAAAAAGCACACAAAGTAAAATGGTTACTTGTGTCCACAGCAGAAATATAAGTAAGGATAAGTAAGAAATATGTATAAATAACAGAAAAGTAATATGTAGGTCACTTGACCGCTCAAGCCTGGCTGATATTATAGCTAAACTGCATCCCCATTATCTAGCAGTAGCTTTTATCCCTTTGGTTATCAAGAATCCAATTCGGTCTTACAAATATTCAATGATTCTCTTCTTCAAGCAGCAGCAGAAGCAGAACTTGAAAGACTCACAACTCTGAAAAATAAAGTTCCCTCATCACACTCTTAAATGGACAATTTTTTAAATTGCGATCCTTGGTTCGAGAAACTCAAACAAGAGGAAACATTTTCTCCACATCCACCTGTCCAGCCTTCTCAGGATCTTAAATCTTTCAACACAGTCACCTCAGTCTTTTAAACTCCAGCGGTTACAAGCTTGTTCTGCCTTAAGATCCTATAGCAAGCAAGATAGTCCACTCGACGAAAAAGACATAGTACGGTCACGGTCAGATTCATGGGTAATTTTCGGCCCCATTTCCGTAACGTCTCCGCACCAAAGATCTCATAGCGGAGCAAAGATACTAGTGCGGAGACGGAAGCCGGTTACAGAAACATCCTCGTAAAAATAAAAGTTCTTTGTTAAAAATCTTCTCCTCATTTTCAGAATTATAATTTATGAACAGAAACTGTTCCCCCGCAATGTTGATTACACTGCGAGTCCGGTCGGGTTACTGAAATGGATGAAAAAAGGCCCACGTTCCACTCCGTTGCATACTACACGTCAGCCCACTGCATTTAGCAGGAGTGGTCTATGAGTGGTCTATCTTGCTCCACTATAGGATCTTTGGATCTATCCAACCTTTCTTCACAAGACTACATCTCCATTGCAGGTATCAGGTCAGTAATTATTTTCTGAAATGCTTATGCTGAATATACACCCTTGCTTAAATGACTGGACAAATAGTGTATACAGTACTCTAGATAGAAATATTTTAAAAATAGATTAAAAATTGGTCTCACCAGCACCTTGTATAACTGAAGTACAACCTCTTTCTTTATATTCAATTTTCTGCAATTAAAAATGCTATCCTAATTACTTGCTGTGCAGGCATTGCAGTCATTTGCACATCATGCACCATGGCACCTTGCTTCTCAGAGCTTTGCAACTTCACATCAATTGCCAAAATTAATTATTTCACATTCTCCTACATTTTCCTGCATTTAACAGATATTTTCCCACTCAGTTTATCTGCGCCCTTTAATGTGTTCCTTATGTCCTCTTTACACCTTCAATCTTTGTGTCATTAACAAATCTAGCAGCCATACCTATCATCCGAGTCATATTACGAATTGTAAAAAATTAAGGCTCCTGCACTGATCTCTGTGGCATATGACTCATTAAATTCTTACCAATTAGGAAAAATAGCATTTATGCCTATTTTCTTTCCTGTTAGTCAGCCAAGTTATATCCAAACACACACATTGCTTCCAGCATCAAAAGCTTTTATTTTCTGCAATAATCTTTGATGTGGTACTTATCAAAAGCTTCTCGGAAATGTTATTAAATCGATTATCTCCCCTTTCACCATGGTACATTTCTTCTTAAAATAACTTTAAATTGGAGAAACTCAATGTCCCTTTCGCAAAATCAGTCTTCGCCTCATTACCTTGAAATGTTCCAAACACTCTTCCATATCATCTTTACTAATAGCAATGATACTTACATATATTAATAATAACATTTTCCTATGACAGATGATTAGTAAACTAGCCTGAAATGTTCTTGCTTTCTTTCTCCCTCATGAATAAAATAGTTAACTTCATAAACAGTGGGGTACAAACCTATATATCAGAAGACTGCAGCACTACTACAAACCAAAAACTATTCAGTAAATAGAGCAGACAATATTTCAAACACAATGTATTTAAAAAAAACTGCAGATGCTGGTTTATACCAAAGGTAGATACGAAATGCTGGAGTAACTCAGCGGGTCAGACGGCGTCTATGGAGAAAATGGATAGGCGACATTTTGGGTCGAGACACTTCTTCAGACACTTTTATTGATTTTAATTTTAGGTTTTTCAATCTCAGTTGCACCAGCGTAAATCCGTAAATCCAACAGAAAAGAACAAATATTCAGTGAAAGAGTTTTGGCATAATTCTGACAAACACGATACAATCAAATTGTAAACAAGAATCCTTGCTTCAGTTTTAAATGTTGCTTTTTATCTGTTCTTCAAATAAAATACTAGAAAATCTGTTTAAAAATATTCTTTCCGCACAAATGCCAAACTATAATGTGACACAAACAAGGCTCTAGCTGCCTAACAATGTGGGTTAAAGACAACAATGTGGGTTAAACACATCCCAGAGTGAATGTTATCATTTATTATGGCACTTACTCCTCATGTTTTTCAGTGTGTGTGTGTGTGTGTGTGTGTGTGTGTGTGTGTGTGTGTGTGTGTGTGTGTGTGTGTGTGTGTGTGTGTGTGTGTGTGTGTGTGTGTGTGTGTGTGTGTGTGTGTGTGTGTGTGTGTGTGTGTGTGTGTGTGTGTGTGTGTGTGTGTTTATTTATTTATTTTGGCCATTGATTTTATTTTAGTTAATTTGCACAACATAGATGATGGGACTGGTGCATGTTTAAACAAATGGTCAAAAAGCAAAATTAAAAAGACTCGATGTTGCATCTGCAGAAAGCAAACTGAATTCACTATAAATACGATTGCATCTCAGACATAACTCTGCTTCATTGCTTCAGCTGGCTCTGATAGATTTCCATGGGAAATGTCACAGCCATATGAATCTATTACATTATTTATGAGCGGTGTAACCTAACCCAGTTTTCTGAGATCTCGGGATTGATCAATGATTCAATAAGTGATCACTTACATCTGCACCCGGGGCCCTAAGGGCCAAACTTCAATCTCAATATTCGTAGGGAAACTACAAACGCACCTCATAACATGCCAGTCAAGCATTTCATGTTACACTTACCAAGTTTCTGAACATTATCATGTTCGCAGTCAGAGACGTATTACTGCAATCTCAACTGTCTCTTGAAACAATGTCTCATCTGTGATCACACAAGGAACTGCAGATGCAGGAACCTTGAGCCAAACACAAAGTGCCAGAGGAACACAGTGGCTCAGGTAGCATTTTGTGGAGGGAATTAGGCAGACGTTGTTTCGGATCGGGACCCTTCTCTCTCCTCCCCACCATTGACTCCACCTACACTTCACACTGCCTCGACAAAGCAATTAGCATAATCAAGGACAAGTCCCACCCCAGCCACACCCTCTTCTCCCCTCTCACAATAGGCAAAAGGTAGAGAAGTTTGAAAACGCACATCTCCAGTTTCAGGGACAGTTTCTGTTATCAAACAACTGAACCATTCTATCGCCAACTTGAGAGCAATCCTGACCAACCATCTACCTCATCGGAGACCTTTGAACTATGTTTAATCAGATTTTATTGGGCTTTATCTTACACTAAACATCATTCCCGTTATCTTGTATCTCTACACTGTGGAAGGCTTGATTGTAATCACATATAGAATTTTCAGACAGGATAGCATGCAACAAAAAAATATTTTTACTGTACCTTGGTACACATGACGATGATAATAAACTAAACTTTATTTTCATCGGAGATCAGAACTTACAGGTATTATACTGCTACAGCTATACATGCATACATATACATACATAATACTGCAGAAAAATCCATGCAAGCTGTACAAGAGAAATTTGAATATTTAAGAAATGGAAACAATTCAATACATAATGCAGGCCAGATTCGCTGTTAAAGCTACACTAACTTCCCAGCAAAATTACAACAAGTAGATGTGGAATGAGCAAAGGTGATCCACTCCAGCTAAAGGATAGAGAGTTGTTAAAGAGGATAATATGGTCAATCATGTCAAAAGCTGCACCCAGGTCAAGAGTGATGAAGCAAGGTGGTAAGCCAAGGTCACGGACCACTGTCCACGTCACACAATTACATTCTAAGGACAGTTTTAACATTATGCTAGAGATGGTTATCTGACTGAAGGAAACAACAGACTTGGGGTTGTTATGCATTCAAGCATTTGAGAAAACAAAAGGAAGACTCTATACTGGACAGAGAGACTGACAGGGCAGAGGAGTCAAGGATGAACTATTTTGACAAGGACAATGATTCTGGCAGATTGCATCGATTCGTGGCACGATGGTGCAGCGGTAGAGTTGCTATCTTACCGCGCCAGAGACCCGGGTTCGATCCTGACTATGGATGCTGTCTGTACGGGGTTTATACATTTTCCCCATGACCGTGTGGTGTTTCTCCGGGTGATCCGGTTTCCTCCCACACTCCAAAGACGTACAATTGCACAATTGCCTTTGGCAAAGATTGTAAATTGCCCCTAGCATGTAGGATAGTGCTAGTGTACGGGGATCGCTGATCGGAGCAGACTCGGTGGGCCGAAAGATCTGTTTCTGCACTGTATCTCTAAACTAAACTAACAACTAAAAATTTGAAATGGGATTGCATGAGGAGGGGAAAGAAAACCAGAGCATCTAAGTGGAGGTGGTGGTAACCTTCAACAACAGCAGTATAGTAGCCTGGGTGAAAGATGTTTGGTGGTAATGGGGTCAAGAGTGCAGGAACTAGGACTTGTGCATACTGTAAGTTTAAAGTGCCCATGAGAGTTGGAGATGTCTGATAGAGTGATAGTTGGTAGAACAGCTGCTTCACAGCTCCTGCAAATGTGAATACACTATTGTGTGTAAGGAGCTTACACATTTTCCCAACAACTATGCAAGTTTCCTCCCACTCCCCCAAAAGCAGGTGGCTTAGTAGGTTAAATGGCCACTGTAGATTGCCCCCAGACTGTATATGATTATTAGAAATATGAATTATTGAAGGGAAAGTGGGGAGATGAAAATGGGTTTACGGAGAATTAGAGTAAATTGGTGCTTGATATTTAGCCATCTGGTATATAAATGATCAAAATAAAGAACAGGCTCCCCTCAGATACAATGCAAGCAGATGGTATTAATTCTCGCAAATTCAATTTGGATAGATCCATCCCAGCAAATAATATTCTGTAATACTAAGGTAACATGTGGGAAGCACAACTGTCTAGGAGTTGGGTGACAAAGAGAAACAACAGACAACTCCGAATATGCACTTTTAACCTTTTTCAGCACATGCATCTTTGTAACAATTGGATCAGTGAAGATTAATTACTGGGGTTTGAAGATTAGTCAATAATTCCATTACTGGCTGTCAGCAAAATTATTTTAAAAAAGTACAAACACAAATTGCAGCCAAAAAACCCCACAAAAAGCTGGAAATACTTGCAAATCGAGCAAGCAGTATCTGTGCTGAGATCAGGTTTATGATTTCTGACTATTCCGATAAGACATCAATCCATAACATTACCGTTTCTCTCTCCACAGATGCTGTCTGACCTGCTGAGAATATCCAGCAATATATTTTTTTTAGTTCCGATGCCGATGACCTACTTCCTTGTGTTTTCCCCATCACAGAAATAAAATTACCATCAACTTCCTATTTCTCTACAACTTCAATAAAAAGAGTCAGAGTGATTTATTGTTAAATGTCCCATGCAGAATAATGAAATTCTTATTTGCAGCAGCACAACAGAATATGTAAACATAGTGCAGGAAGGAGCTGCAGATGCTGGTTTACTCCCAAGATAGACACAAAATGCTGGAATACATCAGTGGGACAGACAGCATCTCTGGATAGAAGGAATGGGTTTCGAGTCGAGACCTTTCTTCAGATTGAGAGTCAGGAGGGTAGGGAGACCTAGAGATAAGGAAGGGTAAAGTGTGTGAAAACGAGACATCAACAGAGGAAGCTCAAGGGAAATGTAGAATAAATCATTGTTAGC
Source organism: Amblyraja radiata (assembly GCF_010909765.2). Taxonomy (NCBI): domain Eukaryota; kingdom Metazoa; phylum Chordata; class Chondrichthyes; order Rajiformes; family Rajidae; genus Amblyraja; species Amblyraja radiata. The sequence goes on along the minus strand of NC_045972.1, from coordinate 40,144,577 downwards.
TAGGAGAAGGTGACAACAAAGCAGAGATAAAATGTAATCGGGGACAGTCAGACTGGTCAGAAAACTGGGAAATCATGGGTTGCTTGAAGTTCGAGAATTCAATATTCATACATATAAACATAATGCTCTGTAAACAATGTAATAAACAAAGAAAGGGAAAAAAGTTCAGTATATCTTTCTCTCTATATATATATTATATAAATATATGTAAAAATATATGACTATAAAAATATATTAAAAATATTAAAAAATAAATATATACATTACAAAAGTAACATATATAAAACATCCTTCCCTTTTGAAAATAAACCTGCTCTGTATCTTGAGCTGTGCTTTAAATAAGACAGGCACAGGAGATGACCACTAGTTCCTGTAAATGCTGCACAACAGGATATACAAGGGTCATAACTCCCCTCAGGCCAAGAATGCTCAAGGCAAACATTGAGAGAACTTTAAATGTCCAAAAATTTAAATCAAGAAAACACTTGGACACGGCGGAAATGACAAGTCCATAATATCTCTGTTTACTTTGAATATTAATAACAGGATGTAGGAGTGGTGTATAAAAATCAGCAGCTGAACATTATTGCAGGCAGAGGAGAAGAAAATAACGTTGAGTTGAAGGAGATATAATATTGAGTGCTCCATGATCTGCCACTAGCGAGGGGCTTTCCCCCAAAATATTAAACACTAATCTAAATAAAATAGGACTTAGTAGTTTTGCTTAGCTGGCATCTATCCCTTAAAGAAATCCTGGAAAAAATATTATGGAAGTCTATTACAAAAAGAAAGCCCTGTGAAAACATTTGAAACAGAAAATATTTACTGTTTCAAATGAGAGTTAATGAAAGAATTTCCATCCTTCCTTTTAAATGCTGTGGACTTGCAGTATATTTCCACCACATTCACTCTTTTAAACTTCCACTATCGAACCCCTATCGGCACGGGAATGGATGAGTCCGGGGGCAGCCCTTAGCTACAGGGATAAAGGGCAGGGCTTCAGGTGCAATCTCCCTCTTGCACTTGTCTGGTCGGGAGAAGGACAGCGAATAAATACCTCCCGAAACACCTGGCTCCTCGCCTTCATTTCGGCCTTATCGTCGCGCTACGTTGGTGATCCACGGGCTGGCTCACCCATCCATCCGGGCGACGACGGCACTTTTGGCTGCTTGGTTCATGTGGCACTGTCTGCGCAAGCAGGTTGGCCACTGAGCCCGCACCTGCATTCCGTGCCAGATGGCAACAATCCAGCGCCATGTCCGGGCGCCCCTCCAGGAGTTCGGTTACCACGCTGGCTGTTCGACCACCTCCACGTGGACATTGTGGGGCCTCTCCCGCCGTCCCGTGGCATCACCCACCTCCTCACGATGGTGGACCGCTTCACGCAGTGGCCGGACGCCATACCGCTGGCCGATACTTCAACGGTTACGTGCACTCGTGCGTTGTCCGTGCACTGGATTGCTCGCCTTGGGGTGCTAGTGGATATCTCCTCGGACCGGGGGCCACAGTTCACCTCTGAGCTGTGGCCGGCCATGGCTCACTTGTTGGGTGTGCAGCTGCATCACACCACGGCCTATCACCCGCAGGCAAACGGCTTGGTGGAGAGGTTCCACCGGCAGCTCAAGGCAGCACTGAAGGCCGACTCTCCGGCCCGGACTGGATGGACGAACTGCTGTGGGTCTTGCTGGGCATCCGGAGTGCTCCTAAGGAGGACTTGGCCTCATCCTCAGCGGAGCTCATATACGGGTCGCCGCTCACGGTGCCCGGGAAGTTCCTGCCATTGGCGCCTGGGCAGCAGGGAACGCCCACATCCACTCTTCGCGAGCGTGTTGGCAGGTTCGCGCCTGTGCCGACGTCCCGCCATGGGACATTCCGCCAGCACATTCCATCGGCCCTCTGGGACTGCCCCTATGTTTTCCTGCGCCGTGATGCCCACCGGACGCCACTCCAGAGGCCATATGAGGGCCCGTTCCGGATGCAGGAGCACGGACAGACGACCTTTGTGTTGGACATGGGGGGCCGGCCGGAGGCCGTGTCGATTGACCGGTTAAAGCCGGCACATTTGGACATTGACCAGCCGGTGCTGGTTGCCCAACCTCAGCCGCGAGGTCGCCCCCCCATTCGCCGCTCCCTCCGCCTGTCCCTCGACCTGTCCCTCCATCAGTGCCTCTGCTGACTTCCATACGCGGTCCGCTCGAGTTGTACACCCGCCGGTGCGCTTTGTGCCTCCTGTTCTGGCGGGGGGTGGGGGGGTCCTGTGGCAGCTCCCAAAGGTCGGGCCATTTCCACTATCGAACCCGTCGGCACGGGAATGGATGAGTCCGGGGGCGGCCCTCAGCTACAGGGATAAAGGGCAGGGGTTTAGGTGCAATCTCCCTCTTGCAGACTCGTCTGGTCAGGATAACGACAGCGAATAAAATACCTCCCGAAACACCTGGCTCGTCGCCTTCATTTCGGGCTTATCGTCGTGCTACAAAACCATTGTTCAGTAGAGATACAGCATGGAAACAGGCCCTTCAGCCCACCGAGTCCACAGCGATCATCAATCACCTGTACACTATTTCTATCCTACACACTAGGGACAATTTACAGAAGCCAATAAACCCACAAACCTGCCCGTCTTTGAGATGTGGGAGAAACCAAAGCACCCAGAGAAACCCATGCAGTCACAGGGAGAACGTACAAAATCTGTATGGACAGCACCCATGGCCAGGATCGAACCCGGTCTCTGGCGCTGTAAGGCAGCAACTCTACCGCTGCGCCACTGTGCTGCCCATATAATGCAAGGAAATTGGTGCTCGAGAATGTATGTTGATACTAAATCTCTCCACAGCCCCAAAGCGTAATTTCTTGTTTATTTGGGTAAATTGGTGAAAGAAACAAAGCATTTCTTTCCCCAGTTTTCCCAAACTGTTGGCAGTCCGAGTGTCACAGTACGAAGATGCTTCAGTTAAGGCCTAACCAACAGTCAAAGTTCAATTTAGAATCAGCTTCGAAATGGTATTAGCCTGCATCAACAACACTGCATTAATGTCTGCTACAATTTCTGTTATAGGGACATTTAGAATTAGTCCAGTAATAAGAGAGGATTAGTATTCCCAAAAAGTGCATTTTCTCATTTCAAGGACCTAAAAGCTTTTGTGCAATGTTAAAATCCAGGCAAACAAGCCAGCACTCATTCTTTTTAACTAATGCAGCTTGCAGAGCTAATCAAGCTTCAGAGTGAATGTCAAGATTCTCAAAAAACATAAAATCCAGAAAGAAAGCAATAATGTGAAGCGGTCAGAAATTACACAACTGAAAAACTTCAAAGACTTAGAATGCATAAAAGCTATACAGGTACTTGAATCCTTAACTTGTTCATTCTCAATGCACATTAAGAAAAAGTATACAACCAGCTTTTCAACAGTGACTCACTGAAAGCCATTCCCGACCAGTGGGATGAAAGGCAACAGCAACTTGTTTTTTTCCAAATATTTTTACTAATGCACTAAAAAGCATCTCTTCTGAGAGATAACAGCCCCAATTTTCCACTTAAAAGCTCGCAGATCCGCTCTGATCCGCCAGCATTTATCCACTTAACCAGATAAAACTCCGGACTCCTGAGAAAACCTAACTTCCGCCACAGCTATGCATTGATCCACAATGAACACCTCATTGAGCTCAACAGGGCAGCACTGACCAGCTCAGATTTCCTGTTCTCAAGCTGCCTGCTAAGCCTGCACCCGTTTAACCCCAGCACAGGTTCAGTAGATCAACGATATCAATAAGAATAAGCTTTGGAGAGATCAGTAAGCATGTTAAATTCCTACTTATTTGATTTAATTTGGTTGACCAAAAACATATTCAATAATGTGCAGGAAGGGAACTACAGCTCCACTGGATGATATTTGGTTTGCACCAATATAGACACAAAATGCTGGAGTAACAGCGGGGCAGGCAGCATCCCTGCAGAGAAGGAACGGGTGATGTTTCGGGTCGAGGCCCTTCTTCAGACTGAGAGTCAGGGAAGAGAGAGACTAGAGATATGGAAGGATACAAAGAGCATGTAAGGTGTGAAATGGACAAATCAAATCAGACGATAATCTAGGAGATGTCCAATGGCTCATTGTTGGCTGAAGGGAAGGTGTGCAAGTGTTTATTGTTTGGTGCTTTCAGGTCACACTGCTGTAATTTCTACACGGTGAAACCAAAATGTATAAAAATGGCCTTTATTAAAATGTGCACTTTAACCATTAACGTGATTTTTTTCTATTACAAATATCAAATTGTGGAATACAGAAGCAAATAAATAAATGATGTGTCTTTGTCCCAGGGCACTGTAATTGTATTTTTATTTTTCTATAATACCCAATTTGTGGTGAAATTTAGCAATATTCAAATTAAACAACAGGTTTGAAAGCCAATAAGCCCAGGGCAGAGGTTGGTAGCAGGACACCAAGGCTGGCATGGGGACCTGCTACTTACACTCCAAGGTCCTGTATTATGTCGACCTCCCAGTGGAACGCACAGTGCCAGGGTACAAGCTACAGAACAAAGCACAAGGGCAGACGCCAGCAATATCAGCAGAAGATTTTCACCCCCCCCCCATCGCTCCCTTCTCCCTGCCACCAACTAACAAATTATGTTTAAGGAAAACGCAGGATACTCCAATTAGCTATAATAACCCCACTCTCACCATCGACGGCACCACTGTCTCCCCATCTCCCCAGGCCCGCAACCTTGGCGTGATCTTTGATTCCACCCTCTCCCTTGAGCCTCACATCCGCCATGTCATTAAAACCTCCTTTCATCTCCGCAACATCGCCAAACTCAGACCCTCTCTCACACCGCCCGCTGCTGAAAGACTCATCCATGCCTTCATCTCCTCCCGACTGGACTATTGCAACTCACTTCTCCTTGGCATCAGCTCCACCTACATCAACCGACTCCAACTGGTCCAGAACGCAGCCGCCCGACTCATTACACACACCAAATCCTGGCATCACATCACTCCAGTCCTCAAACAACTTCACTGGCTTCCCATCTCCCACCGGATCACCTACAAAATCCTGATCCTCACCTACAAAGCCCTCCACCATCTGGACCCCCCATATCTCATTGACCTCCTCTCCCCCTACCAACCCTCACGGTCCCTCAGATCCACATCAGCCGGTCTTCTCTCCATCCACAAGTCCAACCTCCGCAGTTTTGGGGACAGAGCCTTCTCCAGGGCAGCTCCCAGGCTCTGGAACTCCCTCCCCCAACTGATCCGCAATTCCGTGTCCCTCACCATCTTCCAGTCCCGCCTCAAGACACATCTCTTCACCTCTGCCTATCCTTAGCCCCACGTCCCCGTCCCTTTTCATCTGTGCATTAATTGCCTCATACTGTGTTTTGTATTGAATTCTGTCTTTACTTTGTGTACTAGTCATGTCTCTACTATTTATTTCATTCCCCTTACATGTTTTTCCTCTACCTGCTCAATTTTTGTAAGGTGTCCTTGAGACTCTTGAAAGGCGCCCATAAATAAAATTTATTATTATTATTATTATACTACTGACAGAGCCCAAGGCAACTGTTCGCAATGACAGATGAGAAAGACACAGACTTCCAAATGACAACCTCGAGTCCCATGGAGCTACCAGTCCAACAATAAATACAGCACCAAACATGCAGATTTTAAACCTGTTGAGAACAGGATCCAAGAAATTGACTTACTATAACATTTGATAGGCTGGTTAAAAAGTGCAAAATTACATTTTATTGATTTAATCTTCAAGAAATTTGCAAAAGGAATAATTGTGGCTTAGTGAAATCTTGGAGATGAAATCATGTCCAGGCCTCCCATTACATTGCTCATAGTGAGTCATGGGTTACGCAGTCTGTTTCTCACTCTCGCAATTACAGTCAGGAGGTAACCAAACACATTAAGCTACAAACAACTTCCGTGAGATCAAACCGTCACTGCCAGCTTTGTTACCAGGGCAGGGAACTGTGACACACGTCACATTTTGGCTCAACAGTTATACAAATATTAAACTAACAGTTCCCTTCATTCATTTCATATTCACGTGGACAAAATGTTCGGAGCAAATGCCAAGCTGTTCTCGAACAGTTACAACACTGGCATCTACTTGACCAGGTAGAAAATCATCAAGGTGCCAGTGACATTGTACAGGACAAGTCCAATCCAGTTAACTATTCAGCCTACTTGCAGGGGTGGACAGAGTCTGTCGTAGAGCTATTTAGCTGCCCCTACCCATCAATTAACTGCTCTCTGATGCCCAAAACACAAAGTGCTGGAGGAACTCAGCATGTCAGGCAGCATCTGTGGAGGGAATATACAAGAGACATTTTTCACCAAGACCTTTCTTCAGTCTGACGAAGGGACTCGACCCGAAACGTCCCCCATTCCTTCTCTCCAGAGATGCTGCTTCACCCGCTGAGTCACTCCAGCATTTTGTGTCTATCTTTCTTCAGCCGGGTCCAATCCCTCCATAGATGCTGCCTGGCCCACCGAGTTTCTCCAGCACTTTGTGTTTTGCTCAAAATTACAGCATCTGCAGTTTTTTTTGTGCCTCCCTCAATGGTCACATTTTGGTTTCACCGGGACATTTGGTTCCAGCCTTCAACCCAGCATTGGATTGAAGAACCAAATTCCAGAGATGTGGTATGTGATCACCCTTGACGCCAAGCAGTATTTGACCAAGTAAGGCATCAAGGCATCCGAATAAAATCAAAGTCAATGGCATCAAGGATAAAACACTCCTATGTGAATCTTACCAGGCATAAAGTAAAATGGCTAGGATTGCTGGTTTCAATCATTTCAGGCACAATATATCACTGCAAGAGTCCCTCAAGGCAATGGCCTCAGCCATTTCCAGCTGTTTCATCAATGACGTTCTGTCCACTATTTGGTAATTCCTTATTGTTGCACAATCTTATATTCTGTTTAAGACTCCTCTTTCTGAAGAATGTTCTTGCATAATTAGCACTTCTAACATTACAAGTGCCAACAATGATCATCTCTCGGTAAGAGAGGGCGGGAGAAACTAAGTGACTATTCTTCATATTCAATTGCAGTATCATCACCTCAGACCAGCAACCCAGTTGGACAGATTTGTTCTTCCAATTCAACCTTCAAGAGGCTTTTTGAGACCAAGGTCAAACTCTCTGGAATTCTTTCTTGGTTCTTGGTTTCTTGGTCCTCCAAAATATTCCAAATGGAATTTAAACTGGAGGTGGTGGAGGGAGGACTTAAGCCAGAAAGGGTTATTGGGAAGAAAGAGCTACTTTAAATTTAGTTGCATCTGGTTGGGTAACTATAGTAGGGTGGAGATTATTCCATGCTTTAATTGTGCGGGGGAAGAACAAATTGCTGTACACATCTGTCTTTGTAGCTGGGATCACAAATTGGATCGAATGCCCTCGTCTGCTCCTAATTGGTTTGGGTTTATGGTAGTCTGTCTCACAGCATGCTTTGCTTCTTCAATATTAATCTTTAATAAATACTACTTTATTCACCTGGAGGACCCCATCTCAAATACACCAAAAGAAGTTTAACTTCGGGCAAAATCCCTTGGAAAGGCCTCACTGTTGAAAACCCATGAATACAGATGTTGAAAATGAAAGTGAAAATAATTATAGGAAAACAAGTCAAAGAAAAGATGACTGGGAAATTGCTGTGAGACGCTAGCATTTAGAAGAAAACTATATATTAAAGCGCCTTGAGTATCTAGAAAGACGCTATATAAATCCCATCCATTATTATTATTATTATTATGCTGGAACTAAAAAAAATGCTGATAACCCAGTTGGACAAAGGAAGTTTAAAATTCCTCCTCTTTAAATCTACATTTAATGCAAAACCTTGAATCAAAGCAACTTCCAGCATCAAGTACACAAACAAAAATACTTAACTTCCTGTATTTTTAGCTCGAACATGACAAAGTTATTGTGATTCTCTCCAGCCCTAAATACACAATATAAAGTGTCATTTAGTCATTTTTGTGATCTCATGTTATATTTGCTAGGTTTGTATCAAATTTAAGGCAGTATGTGGACCCAAACTCGATGGATTGAGAAGAGTCGTTTCAACCAATTTGTCTTGGATTACATTCAGCAAGCAAGCAGAAAACCTCTTTGCAATCTGCTTAAACGGAATTGAGCTTGAATACCTTGACATAAAAAGAGAACATGCTAAACTGCCACAAAATCCTAATAAATCATTTTATTTCAACAGGTAGAGACAGGAGATGGGGGTAGTTCAGGAAGGAAAGTTGTTTACAAGTTATTAATTTCCATTTTAAAAGCTGCTTAAAACGCTAAAACTACTTGAACCACGTTGAGCTAAAATGAAAGCGAATGTTCTCATCCAAGCCTGTAATAGCTTAATTAACAAGTTGCCAGTTCAAATCGTTCAAAAGGCCAAATATAGCAGTACAACAACACTCAGATACAAACCCTTCAAATTGATTATAGTGAAGAATATATAAAAATAGAAGACACTGGAAGCAAACAGGATCTGTAGGCAGGAAAGATATGTTAATGCTTCATGGAGAGCTCTCTTTAAATATGCTTCTATTTTTGTTTCAGTTTACCAGAATTCACATTTTAAACAGGAAAGCAAAGCCCACCTGCTGGTGCTGGGAATGTAGATTGGTCTATGTGCAGTGTTATGTGTTGACGTTGACTGCATACCTTATTCATGTTTCTGTTAGTTATTTCTGAAGTTGCGAAATTGTTTGCTCGATTTTTCCTTTATAAAGTGGAAAGCACATACAAACCAGTAGTTCTCTCTGACAACTGCAGTTGAATGCTATTTCAATGAGTTGACAATCAACTCCCAATATTTCTGTTTGAGTCACTTTGTGTGAAAATGTACCTTCTATTTTAGAAACAATTGATGCAGGATTTAAGCAGAATGTTACTGTCTGCTACAGATGGTCCCTGGGTGACACAACTGTAAGTCTGAAATGTCATTTTTTTCTGTAGTAAAGGGCCTGTCCCACAAGCATGCGACTCCATGCGGCAAGCGCGACCTAACGTGGTCGCTCGACCTGTAAGGCCTCGCGGGGCCGGTCCCACTTCGATCGCTGGAACCGTATAGAGTTGTGCGGAGCTGGTCCCGACTTCGTGCGGAGCTCCGAAAAACTGACCGCGCGGCAACAGCCTGCCGGCCCGCAGCCGCTTCGACGCCGTACGAACCGCCTCGACGCAGTACGCAGCGTCTTGACGCCGCACGTCACGCGCGAACTTCCCGAGGACTTCGCTCGAACTTCACGTCACTCACTCGACCTCCCCGCGGCCCCCGCTTCCGGTTTGGTCGCGCTTGCCGCATGCAGGCGCATGCTGGTGGGACCGGCCCTGTACAGGGATCACTCGACCTCCGCTTCCGGTTTGGTCGCGCTTGCTGCATGCAGGTCGCATGCTCATGGGACAGGCCCTTAACCCTTATTGTATTGCTATAGATAGACTTGTTACGGTTCTTCCATTTCATTGAATAATCACCATAACAGTACCAATAATTAAACTAATGGAATATATGAGCAGAACACAAAGTGCAGGAGGAAGTCAGCATCTGTGGAGGGGATGTTGTATCCAGTCATTAATGAATGCTTGAATTATTTTATTGTTATTAATAGTTGAAGACAATTCCTGACATCCACCACATTTGCACTCCTACACGATACAAAATTTGAAGATTCCTAATTAAATTTCAGCATGAGAAAGCATTTGCCTCCACAGAGTAAAAAAAAAACATACTTTGTCAGTCAATTTGTGCTTATGGATGGTTGCTACCCTCTTGTGGTAGCAAATCAGAATTAATGCTTCAAGACCTTGCAACACTGCAAAACAAGGGATTTGTACTTTATTTCAGAATTGCCAAAACACAACTAAATTCTTCTTTAAGAAGGAACTGCAGATGCTGGAAAATCGAAGGTAGACAAAAGTGCTGGAGAAACTCAGCCGGTGCGGCAGCATCTATGGAGCGAAGGAAATGGGCAATGTTTCGGCCCGAAACGTTGCCTATTTCCTTCGCTCCATAGATGCTGCCGCAACAACTAAATTCTTTTTTTTTTTACAAATTCCAATTTTCACAAACTGAATTAGAAGGACTTAATAACCCCCGAGTCTGTCAACCAATAGGATTCCTCATGATTCACTTTAGGATGAAACCGTGGGATAAAATGAAGTAAATTATATACCAGTTTTTTGCATCTTAATTATTTCAATAACTTAATCTAAATTGGTGTTCCAACTAATTCTACAATAGTGTAGCTTCCTTTCTGCCACCGTTACAAACAAAAGAAAGCCTTACATATAAAATACAATGCAGCTGTGGATGGTAGAGACAACTTAGCCAAAACTATTCTCATTTTACTTGGATAAATAATTGGTCTCTGCAACAGCATCTTATTATCCCTCCCATCTTTAAACACCAAAGAAAAAGAGGAAGTTTAGAATTTAATGTTTTTAAACTCAAACAACAACAAAAAACGAGTAATTTTTGAGGTTAGACCAAAATGCTGGAGTAACTCAGCGGGATAGGCAGCATCTTAGGAGAGAAGGAATGGTTGACCTTTCAGGTCGAGACCATTCTTCAGACTGAATTTCTGTTTAGATAGAGCTCTTAGTGAAAGCGGAGTTAAGGGATAAGGAGGGAAGGCAGGAACAGGGTACTGATTGTGGATGATCAGCCATGATTGAATGGCGATGCTGGCTCGAAGGGCCGAAAGGCCTACTCCTGCACCTATTGTCTATTGTCTGATTTTTTTTCAGGTATTTTCACGAGCCAGTAGAAATGATACATTTTCTCAATGAGGATGTGAAAACAACCTGGAATATTTTCCTCTATTTACCTGTAACTTTTTATTGCCATGGCAGATTTCAGAACAGATTGGCTGTTACACAACTCTGGTGTCAAGTGTAGAAATGACAGAGCCAGCCCTTTGGAGTTGGCTGAGTGTAATTAGGACAACGATACAAGGATTATTCACCTGTGTGGGGACTCTGAGTTTGGTTTCGTTATCCTGCCAATGGATCTGCTGGATTTCATGAAGAAAGCCGATGAAGAGCTATAACTACTGAAATGTTCAAGAGAATGGGCCTTAGACTTAACATCAATTCAATAATGACTCTGACCTCCAAATATTTCATGTGTTCAATAGGAATCTGAGGGGTAACTTTTTCACACAAAGGGTGGTGGGTGTATGGAACAAGCTGCCAGAGGAGGTAGTTGAGGCAGGCACTATCCCAATATTTAAGAAACCATTAGACATGTACATGAATAAGACAGCTTTAACTCAGTGGGGCGGGCAGCATCTCTGGAGAGAAGGTATTGGTGACGTTTCGGGTCGAGACCCTTCTTAGTCTCGACCCGAAACATTACCCATTCCTTCTCTCCAGAAATGCTACCTGTCTCACTGAGTTACTCCAGCTTTTTGTGTCTATCTTCACTTTTAACCAGCATCTGCAGTTCCTCCCTACACAATATGACAGGTTTGGAGGGTTACGGATCAACGCAGACAGGTGGGACTAATGTAACTGGGACATGTTGGCCTGTGTGGGCAAGTTGGACCGAAGGGCCTGTTTCCACACTGTATTACTCTTATGTCAAATATTTGTATTGTGAAAATATACAATACTTAAAAAACACAGGATGTTTTTTATTAAATATAGCAAAATATTGACAATCCTGGCAGTGCAAACTTCCCTCGTCAAATAGAGGCAAAGCCATATTACGAGTCGGTTCTGCTTCTAGAAAACTGTCTGAACCACAATTTTCTGTAATGCAAAACTGCATGTTCTGTACATATAAGTTGAAATAAAATAAAATTCTATATACTTCTGTTCCTGCCCCTCCAGACAATTGAATGACTTCACAAACAAGATAATATTTATTCCTTCGTGTTTAAATATTAGTTTCAGATCCTTGATTTATGTGGCTTTCCATTAGAAAAGCCACATTAAAAAAAAACTGGGGATATTACTCTGAACAGAACAACCTAATTACATCTTCCTCCTTTGATCAATGAAAACTAGCAACATCCTGTCCAGGTAAGAGGCATGAATAATTCTCATCAAACATAAACCACTTACTTGACCTCTTCTCCGGCAAAATCAAACACCTTTGTGATTGTGATCTTTCCAGGTGATTTTTGTTTCTCTGTGTCCTTCACTAAATCCCGATGCTTGTTAGACTTCTCTTTAACTAATGTATCCTGGACAAGAAAAAAAAAATCGTCACCCATATCCCTCAACCCCACCCAAATAATATATTTTATTGAGAACAAAGCGATCAAGGTGACTTCTGCTATTCACTTATAATGAAGTTAAACCCAGAAACATACCACCAGAGGTGTACTCATCCCTACCATTTATCCGTAGAATGCTTTCTAATTTCAATACTTACCACCTAAACTGATAAATAGTCTTAAAGCTGTTTACACATTGTGAAAACCCTCTCCCAACTTAAAATGGATTCTAAGCTTTTGTTTAACACCATGATGAGTTAATTCAGTTTCCCTGTATTACCAGAGGTATCCATTTCTACTCTCTATCAGTCAGTCTGAAAACAATTCTTCTTTATAGAGCTATAAAAGCATTGAAACACTTTGACTATACCTGCAAAGTGGGCATATTGGGCAAGTCCCATTGACTGCTTCTTGCCACATATCTCTATAAAACCATTCAATCCAAATATCTGTCCAGCTTTCAAAAGTTATAATTGTATCCACTTCTATAGTTTCCTCTATAGCTCATTCCAGATACAGACCACACTATTGAGCAAAATGTTGCCCCCGAGATCCCTCTTAAATCTCTCACCTTAACCCAAGCTCTCTAGTTTTGGAAACCTCTGCCCTGGGAAAAAGACTGCGAGCGTGCACTTTATCCATGATCTTAATGGTGCTTGGTGTCAGAATGAAATTAGTGTAAGTTGCAACAATCTTAACCCTACGAAATCCTGTTACAAATATATGTTCAAACACAAAAAGATTTACTCTTTATAAAGTAATATTTGTACAATATAAACTTTGGCAAATTGGGAATGCATCCAGGCTCAGGAATTATATTTTCAAATGAATGACTTTTAAATTTGCACCCAAACAGCAATGTATACATTCCAGAATGAAGTTCATAATCTGTCCCCAGTCTACACCTTACATTCAAAGATCCTCGTCAAATCCCTATCAAATAATGTATTGCCCCAGGTGCAGAAGCATGGCCATAGAATTTCAATTCTGCAGACAATTTTGTCTAGTTAGGTGGAGAGGCGATTCTTTTTCCAGATAGTCACTGTTAAATTCCAGTTTATATACTCACCTGCAAAGCAAATAGTTATCAGAGTAGTTTAGTTTAGTTTAGAGATACAGCATGGAAACAGGCCCTCACACGCTGACCACATATTCCATAGTGTGTCAATGAGTACTTTTCAAAGCTACTTAAGTGTGCTCTTCAATCATAAAAAGTACTATACGGGTGCATGTCTCTCTTTAAAAGCCCCAACTTTTGAAACCAAGCCTTTGATCACCTGTCCTAACATAATTTCCTTGACTCCCTTACATTTTATCTGTAAATGCTCCTATGAAACACCTTGAGCTGTTTCACTCCATTACAGATAATATTAACACAAAAAGCTGGAGTAACTCAGTTGGTCAGGCTGCATCTCTGGAGAAAAGGAATAGATAACGTTTTGGATCAAGTCAGAATTTCAGTCCGAAGAAGGGTCGCGACCCAAAACATCAACTCTTCCTTTTCTCCAGAGATGCTACCTGACCCGTTGAGTCACTCTACCTTTTTGTGTCTATCTTCGGTTTAAACCAGCATCTGCAGTTCCTTCCTACACATATAAAATTAAATTTACTTGGACGTTCAGAATGAGCAACTAATAATCAGGTCACCATCTAGGCAAAATTATACCTTGGAAGGATAGAAGGCTCAAAACTTTCTCTGATGGGAGGAACATGTTTCAGTAGTATCTACCATTTATTTTCTCCCAGTTTCATGGCTCAGATCAGGTTTATCATTACCTCTTTGTTGGAGGTTGGAATAATTGCTTGTGCTTTAGGATTTTGCCCAACATCGCTCAGGAAGCTGGCCCACAGGTCATCGGCCTTCTCCTTTTCCTCCTTTGCACATTTTTCTGGATCAACAGCTTGGTCAACCTCTCTTTTGCCTTCATCTTCACATTCTAAATATTGGGCATCTCGGTTTCTGTCAAACAAAAGCATACAAATTAAGAGTGCAAGGCTGACTCATGTGTCCATCTGATCTGCCCAAGGAACTATCTCACAAAGTTGGCGAAATAGAACACAATGAATGAATAAAGCTTGCATTATGTTTCCTTACCCAATGTTGTCATGTTGAGTGCACCACGGATTGACCAGTAATGCCTAATATACAAGAGGGTTATTCGCTGGAGAAGGGGGAGAGAAAGTATACAGAAACAGTAAAAGGTGGAACTAGCCACCTGGTTGCCAAATGGTTGCTAGTGGTTAGCGCAGAGATAAAAATTTAAACTTACGGGCAACAGTAATTTACGGGCAAACAAAAAGCTTCAGATTGCAGTGAATTGGTGAGAGCTAAAAGATAGCTAGAACATGCTCACAGTGGAGACCTGACGGGAGGTTATGGGGAGAAGGCAGGAGAACGGGGTTGAGGGGGAAAGATAGATCAGCCACGATTGAATGGCAGAGTAGACTCAATGGGCTGAATGGCCTAATTTTGCTCCTATGACTTTTGAACTTTTGAGGTGACCGTAAGAGTACAAAAATGGTTGACATCAGCAGAGAAGGTAAAAAGCAATTGTCACATTTAATTTAAAAAAAGCAGATTGTAGTTGTCAAGAAAAGACTGGAGAGACTCAGAGATGAATCAGCAATGGGAAAAGCGTTTAGACAACGGGCACAAATCAACAGGCAGATTTTTGGAAAATAAGTCAATGGGTTAAGGAAATAAATTGGAGAGTGCAAATATTAGTCCTACAATTGACAGTAATGGGAAGGATGAATGGGAAGGGGTTATTTCCAGCACTTGGTGCAAGTTCAGTGTCGAGATCTTCACCGGAAGCTTGCCTCTTGGTAACATCTCAACAATGTATTCACCTGGAGGAGACTCGTTTTCCTGTTTTCTTTCCTAATTTTTTTTTCTGAGGTTGGTCATCTTCGCCCTCAAGATTTTCTTTTACCAGCTCACTGACATCATCTTCACTGCAGCCTTCATCTGTGGAAGTCAAAAGGTACATTACCCTCTATCTGTTCACAAATGAAGCTAAATAAATTAAATACAGAATCAAGGAACTTAACATTGAAAATGGGCAAAGTGGCAATGATCGATTGGGTCAGTCCACCTCTTATACATTGGTACAAGCTCCTATTGGCGAAAATAAACCTGTGATATGCAGGGACCAAAGGATGATTTTTCTTCATGGCACAATGGAGGGTGGGGTAGAGATGGTTGGATGTGTTGAGAGAAGAGTTTACAAATAACAAAGCATTGTACTGTTGTAATCCTCATTTGTGATTTCATTAGTTACTCTAATCAAAAGAAATCAAACCATTAGGACAATTTGGAAACACAAGGAACTGCAGATGCTGATTTACCAAAAGAAATACAAAGTATTGGAGTAATTCAGCAGGTTAGTCAGGCTCTGGAGGTCATGGACCTATCCATGTCCTCCCAAGATGCTGCCTGACCGACTGAGTTACTACAGCGCTTTGCGTGGCATATGATGGAAATTTGTTGAACAGGACGCTGACCAAAAACAATATTCAGACTAATCTCCCACCCACGTTATTCATCTGTTAAGAGTGCAGCAACATGTAGTGAGGGTTTCACACTCCATCACCCTCTCTGGTATAGATTCTGCACACACAGTGTTTGAAATGAAAATGTATTCCCACAATTCCCTCTAGTTCTTTTATAACTTATCTGAAATCAACACCCTGTAACTAATGATCTCTCAATACAGGAAAATATTTCATTCATGTTCCAGAAAATGCTGAAAATCTGAAATAAAAACAGTGGTGCTGCAAGTAGAGTAGTTGTACCACAGTGCCCGACTGATGTTCAATCCTGTCCTTGGGTTCTAACTAATGTGAAGTTTGCACATCCTCCCTGTGGTTGCCTTCCATATCCCAAAGACATGCTGGTTGGTAGGCTAATTGGCCACTATAAATTACCCCCTAGTGTATAGGTGAGTGGTGGAATATGGAGAGTGTCGACAAAAATGTAGAGAGAATTTTAAAAATTGAATTAAGGTAAGGTTATTGCAAATGGGTAGTTGATGGTCAGTGTGAACCTAGTGGGCCAACGGGCCTGTTTCTGCATTGAATAATTCTGTGACTGTGACCTTCCTTTTTGAGCCATTGAGCTATACAGCATGGGAATGGGCCATTTGGCCCAACTCGCCTATGCTGACCAAGTTGCCAGCCAACCTAGTTCCACAGGGCTGAGGCTAGTCCATATCCCTTCAAACCTTTCCGATCCATGCATCTGTAAAAATGTCCTGTAAATGTCATAATTGTACCTACCTGGGGATAGGAAAAGTTTATAGAGATGTGGAGCAAATGCAGGTAAACGTGCCTCGGTGATGGCCATGGAGAAGCCCTATCTGATCTGATTGGATAGCACGCAAACAAAATCTTTTCACTGTATCTCAGTACATATGACAATAACAAACCTAACCCAATCTCTGGAGAGCATGGAGAGATGAGGTGCCGGCTCAGCATCCTAATACAACCAATGTTACTGTCATCTGCAGACATACTTTTTACATAGACGAGCATATTGATTATTTACAACACTGAATGCTGCTTTACATTCTTCATCATCACTTAAAGCAACTAATTCATCCTCGGTGTTGAAAATACTTAGGATTGGGATCCATCGTCTGAGCATTATACATGATCCAAACGCATAAGCTTGTACCAGGAGTTCAAACCCAAAGTGAGCAGGTGCCTTAAGTTGCAATTTCTCCTCCTATTTCTATATCACTGCAACTTCGCACAGTCTAAGGTGATCACTTATTCAGGCGCATGAAAACATTTACAAGGAGCAATGTTATTTGTTTCTGGAACAATGTGAAAGCCTTAATTAAAAACAAGCGAAGAGCAGGCCATTGTGTTTCATTTAGATGAAGAGGTTCAGTCTGATTTTGCTTCTAGTGTCACTGCATATAGGCCCTCAGGTATGTTCCACCACGACCCCATCTCTGCCGAGCGGTCTGAACAGTCCTTCCGTGATCTAGGGGTACTGTCCAATTCACTTCTACCCCATTGTGGTCATTGGACTTTGTCTCTGGAACTGTTGTGCTATTATGCTGAGACTTATGAAACTATATTCTGCACTCTACATATTGTACTTGAGTTTGTCTGATCGCATTTATGTACAGTATTATCTGATCGGATAGCACGCGAGCAAAAGCTTTTCATCCTATCACAGTAGTCATGTAAATAATAAACGTAAATTTAACCCAAATGTATAAAAAGATTGTTCCAGAGTCTCAATCATGAGCAGGGGTCTTAGATTGAAATTTCTACCCATCCACTACATCTGTGCAACTTTGCAACAGGTAACAATGGATATTTTAGGCAAATGCGTAAAAA
This sequence comes from Amblyraja radiata, assembly GCF_010909765.2. Classification (NCBI taxonomy): domain Eukaryota; kingdom Metazoa; phylum Chordata; class Chondrichthyes; order Rajiformes; family Rajidae; genus Amblyraja; species Amblyraja radiata. Next base: position 40,126,986 of record NC_045972.1, on the reverse strand, counting down.
CATTTACATGGAATGCTTTTATTTGTTTCTGGGATGATTTCAAAGCCTTAATTAAAAAAAAATCCTAGAGCAGGCCACTGTGTTTCACGAAATCAGAGTATTACATTTGGTTGAAGAAGTTCAGTCAGACATCGCTACAAGTATTACTACGCACAATGTCCTCAGATGTTTCCTACCTCACTCCCACTTCTGCCGAGCGGGCAGAGTGTGGACAGTGGGTCCCTTCTCTTATCTGGCTTCTGAATGGTCCTTCCGTAAGTCAGGGCACTGACTGATTCCAGACACAAAATGCTGGAGTAACTCAGTGGGACGAGCAGCATCTCTGGAGAGAAAGAATGGGTGACATTTCAGGTTGAGACCCGTCTTCAGTCACGACCCGAAACGTCACCCATTCCTTCTCTCCAGAGATGCTGCCTGTCTCACTGAGTTACACCAGCATTTTGTGTCTATCATCTGTGAAAACCAGCATTCGATACGATAGAACTTTATTTATCCCAGGGGGGAAATGGATCTGAAAACAGGCATAAATCACAAGATACATGAAATTAAAGTGTTGAGTGAAAATGATAGGGGATGTGCAAAGATTTGGGGGGGTGGGGGGGTGGTGAGTCAGTCTACCACATGACAGAAGGGGAAGAATTATTCAGTTTGATAGCCACAGGGAAGAACCATCTTGGTGGAACCAGTCTGTTGCTGAAGGTACTCCCCTGGTTGACTAGCGTGTCATGTAGGGGGCGAGTTGTATTGCCCAGGATGCTCCGCAGTTTGAGGAGCATCCTCCCCTCCAAGACCACCTCCCAGGAAATCCAATTCCGCCCTCAGGACAGAGCTAGCCTTCCTGATGAGTTTGTTAATCCTGTTGGCGTCCTCGGCCTGACTACCACTGATTGGAAGAACATCTGCAGCATCTTACTTTTCAAAAAGTACAGCCGGCTCTGTCCCTTCTTGTACACTCCAAGGTATTAGTACTTCTTGGTAAACTGCACATCCACACTATTGATGGAGACAGGGGACTAAGTCTTGTCGGTGTTGCACATCTGCAGTTCCTTCCTATACATACTGTCTGATACTCCTCCATCTCATTTCAGACATTGGACCTTGTCCATGAAACTGATGCGCTACAATGCTGAGAATTATATTGTACATTTTGTAGGTACACAAAAATGCTGGAGAAACTCAGCGGGTGCAGCAGCATCTATGGAGCGAAGGAAATAGGCACCGTTTCGGGCCGAAACACTTTTTCAGACTGCTCTACATTTTGTATCTTCCCCTTTCCTCAACCTATTGGTTAGTGTATTGTCACATGTACTGAGGCGCAGCAAAAAGCTTTTGTTTCATGCTATCCAGTCAGCGGAAAGACTATACATAATTACAATCGAGCCAACAAAAGTGCACATATACATGACAAAAGGGAATAATGTTTAATGCACGATAAAAGTCCAGTAAAGTCCGATGAAAGATAGTCTGAGGGTCTCCAATGAATTTAGATTAGAGATACAGTGCAGGAACAGGCCCTTCGGCCCAACAAGTTCAACGAATACACTAGCACTATCCTACACACTCTGGAGACAATTTACAATCTTTACCGAAGCTAATTAACCTACAAACCAGTATATCTCTGGAGTGTGGGAGGAAACCAGTGATACCGGGAAAACCCACATGGTCACAGAGAGAACCAAAGATACTAGAGGAGCCTTTGGGGAGAACCGTACTCAGGGTCGAACCCGGTTCTCTGGCGCTGTAAGGCAGCAAACTCTACCACTGTGCCATTGTGTAATTGTGTTTGAGTTTGACATGATTGTATTTATGTACAGTATTATCTGATCTGTTTGGACAGCAGACAGAACAAAGCTTGTCCCTGTACCTCGGTACACGTGACAACAACAATAATAATAATCTTAAACCTAACGTGTGTTCCTCACGTTGACCGAAGGCGAGGTTTACCCGAAGGCTCGTAATCCGCGTCCTCCTCCGACGAGTAATTCTCCGAATCGGAATCCGACATGTCTGTCTGTCTGTCTGTCCCGGAGAGCCGAGGGCCGGTGCGCTGGCGGCCCTCTCTCTGCCTGTCCTGGAGAGCCGGTAGCGCCCGACGTCTGACGTCACCCGAGCTGCCTGACGCCCGCCGTCGCTGAAGCCGCCCGACGTCGCTGAAGCCGCCCGACGTCTGACGTACCCCGAGCCGCCTGAAGCCCGTCGTCGCCGAAGCCGCCCGACGTCTGACGTACCCCGACCATCTGCCTGACGCCCGCCGTCATTGAAGCCGCCCGACGTCTGACGTACCCCGACCTGCCTGACGCCCGACGTACCCCGAAGCCGCCCGACGTCTGACGTACCCCGAGCCGCCTGAAGCCCGTCGTCGCCGAAGCCGCCCGACGTCTGACGTCACCCGAGCCGCCTGAAGCCCGCCGTCGCCGAAGCCGCCCGACGTCTGACGTACCCCGACCTGCCTGACAGCCCGCCGTCGCTGAAGCCGCCCGACGTCTGACGTCACTGGAGCCGCCCGACGCCGCGTCCGAGCCGAGGATCGGTCCCAGCGACCGCACGGCGGCCGGCAGCGCCCAACTCCGCCAGACACATTCAACATAACCCACACTCCACTTCAAAATTTCTCACGCGCACTTCGCAGCTAACGGGGCGATCAAACGCCGGAAGATATGTTTTTCCTTAATGTCAAAACTATACTCCATACTTTATTTACGCGGTGAGGTATTTGGCCGCGCCTGAAGTTGAAAACAAATGTGTATCGAATGTGCGGGTCTCGAATCAAGCGCGTTGGTGTCCCTCAGAAACCCCGCCCCCCTCGACCGATTGGATGAACCGCCCGATTGTGACGAGGCGTTGCTCCGCGACATGATTGGTCCAATTGCCTGTCTGTCGAATGATGCAGACAATCCCCGCCCCCGCTGGGCGCTGATTCGCTGGTCAGGGCCGCCTGGTCGCGGTCCGCTCGTTCCCATTGGCCGCTCTGGCTGTCCATCAGGTGGCGGGCCGTTGGGTGACCAGGGCTGGTGGGAGGAGGCGGCCTCCGCCGCGCCATCTCCGTCTCCGTCTCCGTCTCCGTCTCTAAATGGCCGAGCGAGGCCGTCCGTCAGGGGGCGTCACCTCACGCCTCGCCGCCGCCTTCCCCGGGTGTTGACGGCTGATGGCGGCCGTGTGGATGAAGCGCCGAGCCCTCGATCTCCCTTCTGAAGTCTCTCGGGTGGATGGATGGGTTTGATGGCTGAGCCATGCAAGGCGCTGGCCTGACGGTGCATCAGATCCTGAGCCTGGGCCTCATCCCCCGGGTCGGGAACACCACCTGCCCCGGCAATTTCACTCTACACTTGTGCCAGTTCTCCGGTGAGTGAAGGGAGCTGACCGGGGGAGGGAGGGAGGGAGGGAAGCCGGGCCGGGCTGGATGTTTAGTTCTTTAGTTTGGAGATACAGCGCGGAAACAGATCCTTCGGCCCACCGAGTCCATGCCGATCAGCGATCACCGCACGTTAACACTATCCTACACACACACACACACACACTTTACACATACACCAGGTCAATTCACATGAAAGATGCTGGATTAACTCAGCGGGACAGGCAGCATCTCTGGAGCGAAGGAATGGGACACCCTTCTTCAGATTTAGAGTCAAGGGAGAGGGAGACACATAAATACGGAAGTGTAGAGCAAAGTGTAGAGTGCGAAAACGAGACATCAAAGGGGAAATGTAGAAGAGATCATTGTTAATCTCTCCACCTCCTAGCCATCAAAAGTCGCATCAGAAAATTAGACACAACATGCTGCACATCTCAGCGGGTCAGGCAGCACATCTTGATTTTGTGTCTATCTTCGGTGTATAACCAGAATCAGCAGCTGCTTCCTGCACAATCGTTGCATCAATCAGACTTTCTACAGTTGCAACTCTATTCTGTGCTTTGTTTCCCCCTCCCTGTCTCTGTTTATTTTCAATGCATTTGAGTTTAATTTATTGTCACATGTCAAGGTACAGTGAAAAGATTTTGTGTCGGAAGGAACTGCCGAGATGCTGCCTGTCCTGCTGAGTTACTACAGCATTTCGTGTTTATATTCAGTGAAATGCTTTTGTTGCGTGATAACCAGTCAGCACAAAGACTACACATGATTACATGTACATTGTATGAATACGGGGTGGCACGGTGGCGCAGCGGTAGAGTTGCTGCCTTCCAGAGCTTGCAGAGTCGGAGACCCAAGTTCGATCCTGGCTACGGGTGCTGTCTGTACGGAGTTCTCCCCATGGGTTCTCCGTATTTATTAGTGACACTGTTCCTGTTCCAGTATTTCTTGCATCGGGCCTTCTTATCAAATTGTAGGACTTCCATTGTGTTGGGTTGATCCTGCTTTAATTCCTGGCACTTGCAATAGGTTGTTGAGAATGTTATGGATTTGGAGAATCAACCTATTGTGTTGCTACTTTTACAAACACTAAAGTTTAATCACTTCCACTTGTTTTCACATCATTGCCATTAGTCTGTTTTTAGCATGCAAAGAATAATTGAACATGTCACTGCACACCATACAGTGAAAGTAACCCTTGCTTTCCCTCTCTCTCCATCCATCCCCCATCCTAATTCTCCGACCAGTCTGACTGTTTTCATAATTACATTTTATCTTTGTATACTTCGTTGTCACCTTCCCCAATCAAACAATGATTTATTCTACATTTTCCTTGAACTTTGATGTGCCGTTTTCACACCTTACCCTTCCATATCTCTGTGTCTCCCTCTCCCCTGAGTCTCAGTCTGATGAAGGGTCTCGATCCGAAACGAGACCCATTCCTTCTGTCCAGAGATGCAGTTCAGATTTCCAGCCTCTGCTATATTTTTATTTTGGATTGTCATAATGTAATAATTCATAATGCAGATGTAGAGTAGGTTGCAAAAACAAGTCATGTCAGCTAAAATGATCTATCAAAAATGTATGTTCAATTCTTCTTTTCATCCGCTTCCATATCCAACTGAGTGCTTGTTTTGCTTTTGCTGGGTGGAAGATAGTACATGTTTCTGAGTTTAATATTAACTTTTTCATTAAAAATGCAATTGTTTTTTAATTTTGAGAACAACTATAATTACACAGAAGTAGAATTTTTGGAGCACATTGATATATATTTTGCTTCACCACATAAATATATAATATTCAGCTTTTATCTTCATTCTGTCCATGGAAGTTCCAAAATTCAGAGCGGTTGATGATTCATACCTGCACACATTTTTCTACATTTTGTCAATTATTTATCAAATTTAGGTTTGTTTCAGAAATCTTCAATACTGAAATGAATTGGTTATTTTCCCAAATTAATTTGACTGACTGCAGCTCAGTTTAAGGGGAGGATGACTGAAGGACCATGTACAACTGGCCATATTGTAAAAGGTGGGGTCGAGTGTTTGGTGGGAATATGTGGGATGATGATGTTCAGTATATATTGTATTTTATCGAGGTAAAAGTACATTTTCCTTTGTACTTTTACCAAGCAAATTTATGCAGTAAAGTTCGAAGAACCGATGCAAGAAATACTGGAACAGGAACATTGTCAATAATAAGTAGCTTGTCACTTTAGTGTGACAATAAAGTCACTATATTGTGACTTTTACATACCATTGTCAAGGTAAGGAATATTGGATGTTGGAGAAGGTGGCTTGGTTTGCAAGGGCAGTTACTGCATTGTTGAGTGGGAGTCTGTTCTTGGGGGAAGGAGTGGGCAGTTAGACAGGCTTGTGTGCAGAAGCAGTTGTGAGCATTCTGTGAGGATGTATTTTGAGAAATAGCTGGGTAGTTGGTGGAAATTGGTTTAGTTGAATAGTATTGGGCAATAGGGGATTTTTTTTTAAACTGGGAAAGGTGTTCTGCTTATTGGTTGCAACTAAAATCTCTACGTCGCAAAATAGAGGCTTGTGTTCTTGAATGGAGTAATTGAGTTTAGAGATGCAGCGCGAAAACAGGCCCTTCGGCCCACCGGGTCTGCGCCGACCAGCGATCCCCGCATATTAACACTATCCTACACCCACTAAGGACAATTTTTACATTTACCAAACCAATTAACCTTCAAACCTTTGAAGTGTGGGAGAAAACTGAAGATCTGAGAAAACCCACGCAGGTCGCAGGGGGAAGGTACAAACTCTGTACAGACAGCACCCGTAGTCGGGATCGAACCAGGGTCTCCAGCACTGTAAGGCGGCAACTCCACTGCTGCGCCACCGTGACCACCCTGATAATTGATTTAACTTGCCATTGCAAATGTGGGACTTTATTAATTATGGTGCATTTAACTAATGCATCATAATTAATAAATATATTCAGAGCAGCCTGTGGCAAAGGAGAGACAGCAGGATATCATGTTACAAATTAATTGGCAATATGCACTGCTCCACCATTAGCCTTGCATATGGCCACTCAATGTCTGCTAGGTTTCAAGTGATCAATTGCATTCAGACTGGTAAAGCAAAATTAAATTTTCTCCAAAAGTGCTGTATTTTTCATGATGCATGGTCCATTGAAGTATAAAGATCTTGCTTCTACAATGCTATTCAATCCCACAAAATCCTTTGCTTTGTTTTTAATTCTAATCTGCCCTTTTATCTTTGCTGACTGTTCAGAAAAGTCACTAGTTGTCTCGCATCCTCTATTGCTTGAGTAAAAATGTCACCCAGTTATATATTTGAACGAATGAAAGCATTGTCTTGAGAGCATGTGGCAAATTCAGTTTCCTGACCGGTTTCAATTTCTTTCCCCGGTGATTTTCTGAAGCTGGGCCCGATTAATTCTGATGAAAGGCCATTGACCCAAAACATTAAATCTGCATAGATCTGGAAATTTCAAACTATTTTGTTTTTGTGGTATTTGATCCTGAGATCTGCCAATCATATGACCAGTATCACCAAAACATTCTGCTTTCATTTCTGCAATGTTGCCCAGTTTTGGACCTGTCTCAAACCTCTTCAGCTGAAACTCTCAGCAATGCTTCCACCAACTGTTCCATAGCTCTCCTGGTCAACATTCAAACTTTCACTGTGCATAAATTTGCTTGGTAAAATTCGGAATCTTGTATCTTAATTTGTACCTGGTCCAATTCAGCAACTCTGATGCTTACTGATGTACACTGGTATCCAGAATAAAGGCAGAAGCTGCTTGCAATATTCAAGGGGCAAGGCAGTATCCGTGGAAAGATTTAACATTTTAGATCGATAATGTTTCATCATTAGTGAAATATGTTTTCACTTGCAGAGAAGATGGATGGTTGAAGTGAACAAAGGGTATGGGCCAAGTAAGACTGTCATGGGGTAATGGCTGAGAGAGAGAGAGAGGGTGGTGAGGCTTTTTAAATCCCGTGATCTCTCTACAGAAATTGTAAATGGAAGGATGCAAATGAAAACATGGAGTGATTAGGAGGGGGAGGGGGTGAGAAGATAATTGAAACAATGTTGGAACTGTAAAATGCTCACTGGAGAAGCAATATTTTTCTAAAATATTGGGTGTTGAGTGATGAAGCTAATAATATTGTCAAGCCCAGGCGATCATGGGTGGTGTTGTCCAGCATGATATGTAATGGAGTTGTGATGTAATGCTCAAATAAAATTATGAATATTGATTTCTCTAACTTCAAATAACCCTCGTATCCCCTCTCTCTCTCTGTCCCTTCCCCACCCTAGTCATTGTACACTATTGTCCTGGTGAGTTTTATTGTATGAACTCATTAAGAGATATAGATACATAGATACATAGAAAATAGGTGCAGGAGTAGGCCATTCGGCCCTTCGAGCCTGCACCGCCATTCAATATGATCATGGCTGATCATCCAACTCAGTATCCCGTACCTGCCTTCTCTCCATACCCCCTGATCCCTTTAGCCACAAGGGCCACATCTAACTCCCTCTTAAATATAGCCAATGAACTGGCCTCAACTACCCTCTGTGGCAGAGAGTTCCAGAGATTCACCACTCTCTGTGTGAAAAAGTTTCTTCTCATCTCGGTCCTAAAGGATTTCCCCCTTATCCTTAAGCTGTGACCCCTTGTCCTGGACTTCCCCAACATCGGGAACAACCTTCCTGCATCTAGCCTGTCCAACCCCATAAGAATTTTGTACGTTTCTATAAGATCCCCTCTCAATCTCCTAAATTCTAGCGAGTATAAGCCAAGTCTATCCAGTCTTTCTTCATATGAAAGTCCTGACATCCCAGGATATGTTCCTGCAGTTCCAGTTGAAGGAAGCTGCATCTTGCAAACTTGACAAGTGGAGCTGGTGTTTCATGTTCTGTGTGTGCTTACAATCAAAATCACTCAAGAGGAATAGTGGATGTGTTACTTCTGTCTAACAGAAATCACTGTCTTCAAGATGAATCAGTCAAGGGCAACAGCAGAATGTATTGGGACTTCATGAGGTTGTTCTATTGATGTTATTCTGTGTATTATCTTCCCAGGGAAAGCAGTGCATTATGAAACGGGACTCGGTGGACCTAATCTATCACTGGGTTAGGTACAACATTAAGATGGTTTGACAATGATCTAACCTTCTGCTCTTGTCCATTGCAGAGATGTGGTACGCAGTGTTCCTTTGGGCGTTACTGTCTACAGTTTTTATCTACGTTCCTGCTGGATTATTGGCATTTGTAATGTTGCGGCACCATAAATACGGCCGTTTCATGTCGCTGGGTATCCTGGCAGGGATCTTGGGACCCATCACTGCAGCAGTGTTGACGAGTAGGTGTTTCTTTAAAGCTTCAATTAATTAAAACATTCTCCCCAAAAGTATTTGTTTTGCTTATCTCAAAATATCTGAATTCCAAATATTTTAATGTTTCCATGTTATAATGTTTGGTATTGTATTATTTACTTTTTATCATGTATGTATTATGTCATTGGGTTTTTGTCATGGGAAGGTGGCGAACAGGGTTAGTCATCTGTTTGCCTTTCTTGCAGTCCCCAGCTGGGCCCTTTGCTCCAGTGCTGGATCTTCAAGGAGCTCAGCTTCCCGGTGGAACTTGCTGCTGCTCGTGTTGGCAGATGGTTCCTGCCACTGGTGATCCTGATACCACCACCCGGCCTCGTTGCACAGATTACCAGAACGGTTCAGCAGCTTGTTAACCCCTGAGGATTTTATTTTATTTTTAACGGCTACTTGTATTCTCTATGACCAAGAGAGAATGAAAGTGGGGTGCAGTCCTGCAGACTCCTGTGCCACGCTGCAACCCAGCTCAAAGTTACGGTGCAAAATTATGGCTATCAATAGATTATTCAAGGCTGGCCCTCCAAATGCCAAAATGGACCTGTAACTGACTGTTAATTGAGGTTGGAATCCAACTATTTAGAGTAAGAGAGGTAGGGGAGCCTGGTAATGCAGGAGACACGGCAGTGTGCCTGGAAAGTAATCCAGACAGCAGCGCCTCGTGTGTGGTTGCAGAGCCTGTACATGAGCTCACTTGCATATACTCTGTGTTCTTGTTTTGGTACAAGTTCAGTAGTACGGTTGCTACACTATACCAGTTTAACCATAGTGATCATTGGCCTGGGCATGCGCAGTCGGAAACAATCAAAATACCGAACTCGCTTATTCAACCTTGCTGAAAGAAGAGACGCGGTCAATTTTAATCTTTGCTTTTTTCCTGGATTAGGATAGTCTATTTCACTTTCTAGACTGCATTTCTTCTTAAAGAACAAGATGCAATATTTTCACACTCATCAGGGTGACGTAGCTGGTAGAACTGCTGCCTCACAGCACCAGAGACCTGGGTTCAATCCTGACCTCAGATCTGACCTGGAGTCCTTTGGTTTCATTCGTGCGCTCCAGATTCCTACCACATCCCAAAGACGTGCGGGTTTATAGGTTAATTGGCCTTAGTGTGGAGGCTGTGGATTTGAAAGTTGGGTGACAGAGAACTAGTGTGAACGGATGATTGATATTCTGTGTGGAATCTGTGGGCCAAAGGGTCGGTTTCCATGCTGTGTCTTTTAATCTATATATATATATATATATATATTGTAGACAATTGTAGCATGATATTCATGTGAAACCTGATCCTTTTCCAAAGTAATTTATATTAAGTGGTACAGGGTCCCAATTTTACATTATGAGCTGTTCTGTTAGATAAGTGTTGCCTTTTTAACTGGCTCTGGACATTTCATTAATGATTTCATCAGAGGTATCCATGACTTTCAAAACTATAAGCAACATGTTTCTGTCATTTGAACAAAAATGTCCTTGTATTGTTCAGCTACAATTGTAATCTGCTTACACTTTTATGAAGTACCTCGCACCATTTAATACGTTAACAAAGCCAAACAAAGTGAATTGATAACAAAGCCAAAAAATTAATTGCATAAGACAAACTTTATTTATATATAAATACAGCTTTATATGTATAGAACAGTCTTTATTTATATTTGATTCTATGACTCTGTTGTCAATGCAGTTTGATTGTCCTTTCTGTTGCATTATCAATGCCACTTGATTGTTTTGCACCTTGTTGGATGTGTATGAATAGTGCAAGGATCATGCCCAAATGACAAGCCATTGAACATTATCTTGCAGGTGCAGCTATTGCTGGTGTCTACAGAGCTGCTACAAAGCAAATGGTGGCTCACGAAGCTCTAGTTCTTGGGGTCGGACAGGTATTTTTCGTCGTGGCAATTGCCTTTCTACGGATTTTAGCGACTTTATAGCAGGAGGTGATCTGCCCATCCAAGTGGGCAGGATTACAAGTTCAACAATATCGCACCATTTTCCAGCTTGAGGCTGCATAGAAATTGCACTGTACCTGTGGAATCCAAACTAGCTCTATGCCAATCATCGCTGCTCAACTAAAAGGAATTGGCAACACCATAAAGGTAGATTCCTTAGGATGGCCAAGCGTGAAGAACAAGATGCAATATTTTAACCACTCATCAATGTACCATGTATATTTGAGGTACAATGTGACAAGATATCACTGCAACACCAGTCTTTTGAGGGTCTCAAGATCTGAGATTTGTTCTTTTTTCAAAAGTCAAAGCCAAAAGAGGTAATTTGCGTAATTTGCATTTATTAGGCACACAGACTTTTTTTTCCACAATTTAACTTAAGATTAAGACTTGTACAGGTATTTTGTAAAAATTATAAAATGTTTATTGTAGGATTAGAAAGTCAGACCACCAAGTTCATTCTGAGATGGACAGAACTTGTACTTTGATTCTGCTCACTACATCTCAATATTTCAAGAGTAGGAATAATTATGAAAAGACAACCAAAACACTTGTAACTGAAGATTACCAAAGGGTAAATACCCAAAGAACTGAGTTGTTACAGCTTCGCAGCTTAGACAAGGTGAACAGTTCTAACAATAAGTGGCATCTTATTTTTAGAGTTTCTCCTTTTAAAAATAGGATAATTTCACAACTTAAAAAAAAAGTTGAATAGTTGAGTTTGAGATTATGAAATTCCATTGTTTATCCCCAGCAAAGGAAATGTGATCTTAATCATTCCTCATTATGCATTCAACTCAATCAAGCAGTGATTATAAATATCTCATCCATTTATCCTTGTTTACACTATATAGTAAAGTAGCTTTTATCGGTAATTACACACATATCCATGGTAAGACTAGGGTGTGTATAATTTTTTTTAACAGCCACAACTAGGGCCCAAGCGGCCTAAATTGCCAATGTCATGCACTTCGCTTCTGGAAACATCATAAATAAGCAAATTTCATTTTCTTAATGTACAACTAGTGTTGCAGGTATTTTTACTAAGCCAATGACTGAGAATGTCCTCCACATTTCTGACTAATTACCAGTTACCAGCTCTTGATTGCACAAGTAGAAAGTAGAGCATGACTTTGGAAATGATCTGCAGTTTTCACTAAACCAGTGGGTGAAGTTTGGTCCTGATTTTGATTTTCATCCTGGAAACTTGGAATGTTGTTTCAGTTGCAGCTTTTGACATTGACCTGTGTTAACTGCAGCAGTAACTATGCACATGTGACTGATGTTAACTGTGCACGTGTATGTACAATTCAGGTGTGCCAATCATTTTAATATTTCCTAGTATTTAAAATCAGCCATTGTAATATTTGTACATTTTTAGAAATCCTTGTTTAGTTGTGTGTATAAACGATTGTTAATGAGCACACCTTAGACTAACTGTAAGAAAAGGAATATTCTAGGTTGTGTTGACAAAAAGTGCTGGCCATCTGTGGAAGCTGTCTGCACACCATGTTAAATTCTGCAGATGAACAGGTTTGCATATTTCCATGATTTGCCAACCATTTAAAATAGATTTGAATATAGTTTCTATTTTTACATTACATTGGTAATGCAATTGCTGTGAAATAATATATATAGCTGTTATAGAAAAAAACAGAAACTATAGGCCACACTAATTTATACCGACTGCTCTTTACAAAGGAGCCAAACATGAATGTTCTGGAACAGTAAATGGAAGATCAGGGATCATGTCAACATTATCATCATACCTGTTCCCATTTACGTTCTCCTTCGTGAGAAAACATTTTTCAATGAATGCTATCATAGGTGACAAAGCCAGACAATGTTGTGATTTGTACAATAGAGTGAAAGCGGAGAGTTGGGGAGGAAGAGAGGAGAGAGAGAACAGAATGCACAATGTCTGGTTTTGACCCAGACTTGGAGTTTTATTCCTCCTGCTGCGGCCATTAACTTGCTCTGTGCTAGTTTGTTACTTATCTTTTATTTGTTTTGTTTTCTGTTCTTTGAGTTTAGTTTGCACTTTCTATCTGCACTCCTCCAATGTTCCTTTTTTTTTCTTTTGTCTAACCTGTGCTGTAGTTGGGGTTATGTCCTGACCTTGTTCATTGCAACTGAGTACTAATGGTAGGAAGTTGTTTTATATGGTGTCACACTAAATAGTTATCTGCTGAATAATTATCTAGGAAAATTGTGGGAGGAGGCTGGTTATGGGTGAAGGAATTTATTAGAAATGTCATATTGTAAAAGGAAATCACTTGTTATCTGATAGTAGGATGTGAGTTGGTTATTAATTGACAATTAAATGGAATGATAGGCTCTAACCTCAAATACCAGTGAAAAACCCAAGTGATTAAAAAAAATAGGATTCCACTTGGTCAACATAAAGTATTGGTCTTGCAGGTAATGAATAGTGAAATATTGAGAACATTCATTTCTCAAAAATATTTGCCTTTTTGCATCTAATCTGATATTTTCCTTGTGTTTTATTCATTAATTCTGCATTTGCTTATCTTACTATCCTTTTAACCAGAGGAGTATTTCCAAATTATTTTGTGCTGCATTGCAAATTTGCTTATAAAGTAATGTCTAGTCAATGGTCTTGATACTATCCAGATAGAATGTAGATGTCTGCTATGCTGTGCCTGCAGTTATTCATGTAGTAAGTGTAAATATAGTCTAAGTATGTTTGCACCTTTTATTTTGATGTTGGTCATGTTGCAACCACATTAGTGAATATTTACTAATCATTGTCACTTGCATTCATTGTAAACCCAATTAATTTTAGTTAATTATACAAATGATACCTTTTTGTAATATTTAATGTATGCAGTGGAAGCCTCTTACCAATGGCTTCTCTTTCTAAATGAGTTGTCATGGTACAGTCAAATAGGTCGTTAGCTTACTTGATTGTTCTGTAAACATGTCTAACAATGTGAATTTTAATGTTTATTATGGGTTTTTAATGCTATGTAATGATCAAATATTTGTTTGGAAATTTATATTGTCAACATGGGGAAATCAGAATTTTTATTTTTCTACTTACATTGCTAATTTTGGTGATATTTACTGGAAAGTATTTATACAAAATAAATTTTATTGAATGACTTGTTTTTAATTGTATAAATCTTGATAGAGATATGCAATGCTTTAAAATGAAGATATTTTCACATTTGTGCGTTCTATTTATTTGCATTTTATTTTAAAACTGCTTTACCTGAGAATGGCCTTTATTTCCAGTCATTTTCCTGAAGTCACCAGAGACACTGATTCTACTGAAAAGGTTTTGGCTGTTGCTTCTCTTTTGCAAGTTTATGTCCACATCTATATGGAATTGGAAAAACCTGAACTGAAGTTTATTTATAACTTACTACATACATGTCAGACATTCCCTGTTATTGTTACTAATTGTATTATAAAAGGTGGAGGTTGCAGATCTCCCTTGCTTCCTCATTTGTCCCTTCTCCATGAAAGGTGATGGCAGGAAGTGGGTATGTTTTTTTGGTTGCTGGTAACTCTCCTGCACAATGGCAAGGTGGTGAGCCAGTGCTCTAAATATTTGCTTAACGAGTCTATAATCTATCCATATTGCACCCATGCCATTTCAAGAGGGAGTTAGATTTAGCATTTAGGGCTAAGGGAATCAATGGATATGGGGGAAAAGACGGGACGGGGTACTGATTTTGGATGATCAGCCATGATTATATTGAGTGGCGGTGCTGGTTCAAAGGGCTGTGAACGGCCTACTCCGCACCTATTTTCTGTTTATTCATATAGCATTTAGGAACACGGTTGCTGAAATAGAGACACAGGGCTACTCAGCATGGAAAGTTGCTTCAGCCCAAGTTGTCCATGCCAAACACATTGACATTCAGTGCTATTTCTTTTTGCCCATAATCCCTCCAACCCGTATCCGACCAAAATAGAGTTCCTCCTTTCATGCTGCAGTTTGCCGGAAAACATTCTTGACCTGTGCACACCACGTTGAATAATGCAACTCCGCAGTGTTACAGGAGGACAGGGAATTAACTATAGGTGGGAAAGAATAACCAACAAAAAATCTCAGTTTATTCTCATCAATGTTCTCAATAGAGTGAAGGTGGGAAGGTGGTTCCAATCATAAACACTGGCATTCAGCATTTTAAAATTAAGGCTCTCACTACAGCCCAATGTTATTGAGCCCACAAGTCTGAGACTTGCTAACTGACGGATAGCAGTGCACCTGTATGTCATTGGCCTTATCCAACAGCGGCACTGGGACTCCCTCACATCTGCATCCTACCTATCTGAGACTCTAATGGGATTCTAGGAGTTAGGAGCCAATGGTAGATCTAATGAATTTGCTTTGGAGAAATAATTTAAAATGTTCAATTCATTATCTATTTGAAGACCAACAGTTGTAAAATATTTCAATGTCCGCAGCTTTTTCATATCTGTTGACATATCAGTCAGCATTGATAAGAACGAAGGTCTGGCTCCAGTTTTACCTCCTGGCAAGGATATTGCAGAACTGCGCTCGACTGCTGGAGGTGTACAGGCGTCTAGATCTCTCCGGCCAGCTCAATCGAGGGTATAGAAGAATTGGCTGTATTGCAACATTTATGATGTTAAGCAAAAGGGTGTGGTTTACGGAAGCAAATCACTCAGTTTTTGCCAGCTCTCAACTCCTCTACACATCTCTCGACTTCCGTTAGTGATGACAGTGGATGTTTCTTCATGTGTTGCTCAACATACTTGGGTCCTGTTCTAGTGGCTTGGTGCATTCATACTTTGCAAACATTTTTCATGTGACCAGTTGAACTTCAGACATTCTTTTTACAATCTTAACAATTTGAAAGGAAATTCAGGTTTCACACCATTATTTCGACAGTACAGTGGGGCAACGGTAGAGTTGCTGCCTTACAGCGGCGGTGATTCCCTCCTAACTACTGGTACTGTGTATGGAGATTGTACATTCTCCCTCTAAGCGTGTGGGTTTTCTCCGGGTGTTCCGGTCTGAAAAAGGAAAGGACACAAAATGCTGGAGTAACTCAACAGGTCAGGCAGCATCTCTGGAGAACACGGATAGGTGACGTTTCGGGTCAGAACCAAATTTCTTTGAGTCTGAAGGATATCGACCTGACACATTGCCTATCCATTTGACCTGCAGAGTTACTCCAGCACTTTGTGACCTTTTGTGCAGTAACCAGCATCTATGTCTAAAAAGTAAAACGTTGACAACTTTTTTTTCTGCAGCTCTGAAGATTGGAGTCATGGGTAAAGTAACTGGCAACACCAATGGCTTCCAGGGATAAATAAACAGATATAATCCATACACCTCATAGCTGAAACA
This sequence comes from Amblyraja radiata, assembly GCF_010909765.2. NCBI lineage: Eukaryota > Metazoa > Chordata > Chondrichthyes > Rajiformes > Rajidae > Amblyraja > Amblyraja radiata. Next base: position 40,110,952 of record NC_045972.1, on the reverse strand, counting down.
ATAATGGACAAGTTACAAATACAGTTTGCCTTCAGAAAGGTATCAATTGAAATAAAATTACAATCAGCTGTAAAAGGCTGAACAGGGCAAGTACAAGAATGAATTTAAAAAGTCAAACTGCTTATGAGGTCAGTGTAAATAATCTGATGTGTTAAGAGTAAGAGTGCACCACACTAACATTGCTTCATTATATCGTTTGCATACTGTTAAACATTTTGGGGATAAGTGAGTTTTTATATCTTGCGTATTAAAGATAATATGCAAAATTCCAGGGCACACAGTTCTCCGGGTAAACAAACAACATCATTAAAACACTGCTGTGCAACACATTATAGATTCAACTCCATTATTATGATTATTATTGCAAGTAAATTCCACTTAATGAATAACTGCAGCCAATTGAGACTTTCTGATCATGTGGAAGCAGATCTGTGCCTGTTCCTGCACAATTACATGCTCTTATTGCCAAACTTTTCTCAGCCAGACTTCTTGCTTTGAATTTGGATTTCTTACTTTGAAGTTGGGTAATGGTCAATTGGAATACGGTTACTCTTGTATCGCATTGTTAACTTCTGGTCAATGTAGTTTCCTCTTCATCTTCATTTTCCGCCTGAATCTTTACCATTAGACTGTCAAGTAAACTTCCTACTTCACATCACAGAGCAATGCAACACCTCTCAGTATCCAGTGATCAGGTGGGCGCATCGTTTTCAAGTCGACAGAGGCAATGTAATTCAGATCAGTTCTTACTGGCTTTTTGTAGACAGGACAGGAATACACCCGTACATCTTTAGAATCTGCAAAGAGGACAAAGGTTACTAAAGTTAAAGTCTCAGAATTTCAATGGATGAATTTGAAATCATTTATTGGAAAAACAAGTGTTTTTAATTCCATTTTGGGATCTCGACATCCACAATTTACTCATCCATCTCATAGATGCAGTGAACCACCTTTGTGAACCACTATGGTCCTTCTGGCGAAGGTACTCTAAAACTGCTTTTGGGTCAATAATGCAGGGTTTAGACGCAGTTATAATGAAGGGCCAGTGTTACATTGCAAGTCCAGAACCAGGGGCCACAGTTTAAGAATAAGGGGTAAGCCATTTAGAACAGAGACGAGGAAACATTTTTTCACACACAGAGTTGTGAGTCTGGAATTCTCTGCCTCAGAGGGCGGTGGAGACTGGTTCTCTGGATACTTTCAAGAGAGAGCTAGATAGGGCTCTTAAAGATAGTGGAGTCAGGGGATATGGGGAGAAGACAAGAACGGGGTACTGATTGGGGATGATCAGCCATGATCACATTGAATGGTGGTGCTGGCTCGAAGGGCCGAATGGCCTACTCCTGCACCTATTGTCTATTGTCCAAGTCAACTCCAGGTGACGTGGAAGGGAACCTGCAGGTGGTGGTGTTCCCAAGTGCTTGCTGCTCCTGTTATTGATGGTGACAGTCATGCTTTCAGGTATTGGAGTAGCCCAGGTATGTACAGCAGTGTTTACCCTCCATCAACTATCGGTGGTGGAAATAAATATTGAGGGCAGTTGATGGGCAAGCAATAAAATGGGCTGCCGTGTCCTAAAATGGTGTCAAGCTTGTTGAGTTGTTAGCCTTGCAATCACCCAGAGTATTTTGTCGTGCTGATTTGTACCCTGCAGATGATGGAAACACTTTTGGGTCTCCGGAGATGAATCATTCACCAGAGAATACCCAGCCCAATACCTTATTCACAAAGCCATAGTGTTTACGTTGTCAGTCCCATTGAGTTTCTGGGCAATGGTAACCCAGGAAACTGATAGAGGGAGACTTGGCAGTGATAATGCTGCTGATTGTCCAGTGCCTGCAGTTACATTCTTATGGAGGTCATCAGTGCCAGGAACATCTGTTACTTGCCACATATCAGCCTTTTCCTGAATGTTCTCCGTCTTTCAACATTTTAACTATTTTTGACTTTACTGTTCTAAGTCACCCCTATATTTCCAGAACCAACTATATTTGCAACTCTGATCAAAAATATTCATTAGAATCAGACTTTATCTGCACAGAAAAGGGTCATTTGGCTCAATGCAGCTGAGTCAACCATCCACTTGCTTCCCATCCGGCGTCTAAACTTTTTGTTTTACTTTTGCTCATCTTGGAAAGGTATTTTAGATTCGTTATTGATAATTAATGCCAAAATATGCAACAAATGCAAAGACCTCAACATGCCTGGATAATAATAATTTGGAATCTGAAACTAACCTTGCAAGAGATTCAGAAAATACAAAACAACACATACTAGAAACATTCAGCAGTACGGGTGGTATCGGAATTGTTTTATTTCATCAAATAATAAAGTAGCATATTAAAAAATGAATGTCAAACTTGATGTAAATCTCCCTGACATCACTGTCAAGGCTGAGAATTGGATCTTAAAGTTATTCCATGTACTTTTGACAATTTATCCGCAGTTAATGTCAATCTTAATTTCACTGACTTACCGTGGTGGTTTATAGCAGAGATATGAATTATGGGCAACATTTCAAACAGAACTTTTGGTTTGGATTCTGTCAATCTGTGGTTGCGCCGATCCCATCCTGCACCTTCTAGATAAAGGCCAAAGACATAGACTCCCTCAGAAGGAGATTGGGTAATATCTTCCTTTGATATTCTCGTTACATCACTGTGAAGCACTACACTGTCCAGAGCCCAGCCCTTATGAATTCGTGTAACTTCCTATATTTAAAAGAAAACCCATGTTAATACAATTTTAACGGAATAACAATCACATTTTATATTTTTAAGAAACAATTTAGAATACTATTTGTGTCACAAAATTCAATAAAACATTTGATAATTTTTCTAAAATTCAATTTTTAAACATTCAAAGCCTTGGATGGTATGGATGCTTCTGGGGGTAGTTTGGGGATCTTTGACTTTTGATGAGACATTACAAAGCAGACAAAATGTGATACTTTTTGGTTGAAGCTTGCACTGTCTAAGTTGAAGTGTTAGCCTTTAACATGCAATTGCTCAGATGCAATGAAAAAGCAACATTATATTCTCTCTGATTGAAAGAATTCAATGCAGAATGTTAGGCTGGTTCTCTGCTAATGAAGTTCTGGTAATGAAGTACTGGTGGCTGAGTGAACACAAACACTTTTCACCTCTGTACAACAACAGATACAGATTTAGTCACCAATGCAAGCAAACTATAAATTCAGTTTTTGTCTTCCTTCAAGAAACTTTAGAGAGGATATTTTTCATTTGTTTTTCCACCAAGGAAACAAAGTTCTGGTTTGCTGTGGACCAATATGTATCACATTTATCCGCCCAAAAGAAAATGCAAAGTTTCCATCTTGAAAGCCTTCAGCCTCAAAGAATGGATTGACTCCACACAGATTATAAAATTAGACTCACGGTTGAGAAACTCATAATTTGCCTTCACTCTTGAAGAAGTGTTAGTTCGAGGTGGGATCAGCATCAGCTTGATCTTTTAGTAGTCAAGGGTGTTTTATTGTCATATGTCCCGAAACAGACCAATGTCTGATTCGGGGAGCATTATCTTGTCACAGGTAATCTCCTTTGGATGATAAATTAAACTGAGGATGTACCTAATTGCTGATGGTTCCGTTCAGGGGAACACAAGGGCATAAAGTGTTTGTGTTGTCCTGCCCAACATTATTGCATCAACTGTTGCTACTCAAACAAAGCGCCAGGGCATTCATTTTACTTATTGTTTTTGAAGCAAGGTGTGGATAACACTCCTTGTCTCTCACACTGCTGCTAAGTTTCATTAAGGCAGATATTTGGAAGACATAGGGCATAAAAGTTGCACATGTGCACCGGGAACATTGGACTAAATAGCTATTTATTATTTTGACCAAGCATCTGGATCTTACCTCAATTGACTCAAAATGATTGACTTGAGGTGAATGATTTACTAACCTGTCTCATAGCTGTAAGGAAGCCTTGAGGGTTGAAGAAACCCGTCATCCAGAAACTATTTGGCCTCCCTTCGAATATCCAAGAATGGAACTGACGATCCCTTTCCAATAGTTCGGTGAACCAGAATCCCAGCGTGCTTGAGGTCCAAGATGCCTTGGTAAAATTTAAAAGAAACACATTTATAATGACCAGATGCCCCTACTTTGGATAGAGATTCAACTTCCATAAATGATCCAGGTCTGCACTATATTTTGCCAAAGATAATGCACAACGTACATTTATATCAGGATTATTTGAATGCCATTCAACTGCTGGAAGAGTTTGTCAATTTATACACTATTCATAAAACGGTAAGCTTAAAGAAATGCATGGACGCATGGAGATTAATTAATTGATGGATCTTGCCAAGAGCAATTATTTTATCAAAGGTTGAATTTGCTGTCTGTCACTGAACTAGTCCTCCACATCAACTAAAGGATAGATGTGGACTTGTTCTTGCAATCTCCAAGTAATTTCGCCAGATTTTAGAGGTTATTCCGTGAATGGTGTTTAACATAGATGAAAGCATTAACAAGGCAAACAAGGTTGAAGACGGAGGAAATTATCTTTTGTAAATGAAAACATTTTGCAAGAATAGCAGTAATAGTGCGGAAAATCACACAATCACAAAATAAATATTGTGCTCAATTACAAGCTGTTACTTTACCTTAAGCCACCTGGCTGGTATACGAGCGTCGTGCATGCAGTCGAGTGCATCCCGCAAGTTTTCACTCATAATAATTGTACCGTCGATGACCAGCTTCAGATCCATTAACGTGCTGCGCACCAATGAAATAACTTTCTGCATTCGATCGATTTCCTGATGGAGGAAGATATTCATTGGCTGAATAGCACCCATCTTTGCTAACCTGTTTTTAACCTGAAATAAGGAAATGGAAACCAAAATATTAAGCAAATCGCGGGTCATGTTTGTCCATGCAGCAAAACATGTAATTCAATAAAAATTAAAGCAAGATTAAATACCAGAAATATTGCTAATTAATTAATTCTATTTATTTTGCAGATTTCTATATCATGCAGGAGCAGAATTAGGCAATTTAGCCCATCAGTCTATTCTGCCATTCAATCATGGCTGATTTATCTCTCCTTCCTAACTCCATCACCTCATCTGGTGCGCAGTTGCAGCGTAGATGGAGTCATTGGGAGTAGGGTACAGTCTTTGCAGGAAGCAGGGTGGGAAGAAGTGTAGTCGAGATAGTTGTGGGAGTCAGTGGGTTTGTAATAGACGTCAGTCGATAAGATGAATTAAAGTGTTTAGCAACCGGGAGATCAGGCACATACAGTAAATGCAGGATTAAATTTTAGTTAGCCTCTAACCATAGAAAATTCCTAATGTTACCATTCTGAGTTGAGAAGATGAAGATTTCCCATGCCACTTACTTCATAAACAATGTAATTAGGAGGTAACTTCATCAACATATCATCGGCAATGTGGGCAACAACAGCCTCCCGGGTTTCACCATCCTCTGCTGAGCTATCCTTTGGCTGGATGTTAAGAATTGTATCTAGAACGTCTTGGGCAAGTTTGCTTTGATAAGTAATATCAGCATTTGGGTGAAGACCATAGACCTCTGGGGTGTCATATGCTGGTAGGCTCTAGTAAGGCACAGTACAAAGTATGTTAAACAGGCACAATCTCCAAATTATTTTCCTGAATTTTATGATCAGGTTTTCTGCTGGAGATTGGATGAGCATTATGTAAGTTTTTCAAATGTCAACATCACAACAGAGGAAGCAACAGTCATTCACCATGGATTTCTGATTTTTCTAGTGTTAAATCAAACATATAATTTTTCAGATTACATTTTCATAATTGATACATTGCATCTATAGGTGAAATCAGATTTAAAAACTAATGTAATCCTCAATAGTCATAACAAAATAGATGTTGAAGAGCATCCACAATTGAAAGCGGCATGAATGAGGGGTTGTGTTTACAAGATAAGGGGCAGTCATTCAAAACTGAGGTGCAGATGAATTTCTTCTTGCAGAGACTGTTAAATATTTGTAATTGTCAACCGCAGAGAGACGTGAAGGCAAGATTATAGGAGGTATTTAAAATCTGATGACGAAGATTTTCCTTTAATCTAGTCATCAAAAACTAATCATGAAACAATTAAAAAAAAATATCCGCAGCTGTCATTTCACAGACCTTGATCCTTATCCATCAGAATATCCCGCCTTTCAATCCAAATATCCAGAATATCAACAGAATAACCAGAGAGATGAGAGGAAAGAAGGTGCGACAAAAGGATTGCAGTTGCAAATTGTGAAGGTAGAGGAAAGAACATTGTAAAGATAGAGGAAGGCTGGAGAGGGGGGAGGGAGCGTGTGGGGGAAGAATGGAGAGGGCTGTAGTTACATAAAAGTACCTAAAATTGGAGAATTCAATGTTCATACCATTGCGTTGTAAGCTACCACCCCCCCCCCCCTCACAATCAGTGTGTAGAAGGGTCCCAATCCAAAAGGTTACCTATCCATGCCTGACCCGCTGAGTGCCTCCAATGCTTTGTGTCTTTTTTTTGTGAACCAGCATCTGCAGTTCACTGTTTCTACAAATGCTCAGTCAAATGTTCAGGGAGAGATGAGGAAATCCAAAATATTGTTATCATATTTTACTTCTCTGGAATGAAAGAGTTTGCAATTGCGTAATGCTGAATAAAAGCACAACTGCATTCATAGGCCATGTTATTTTCTTTCCTTAAGGAATAGATGATTCACTGAACCCTGCATATTATTCATTGAAATGTAAAATAAATTGCTCTAATTAAATGTACATATAATTTAGCCTGACAGTGAAGTATGGTGAAAGGGTCAAAAATAAAATGTGGGCAGAAAGGTTTTATTAGGAAGATCTAATGTGTTTCTCTTTATAAGAAAAACAGATGTACATATAAACCACAAGAAATTTTACTTCCTAAAAACTTCCAATTATAATTTTTTTTTTTTCTTAAAAGTACTGAAAGGTACAAAATCATTGCCCGATAGGTGTTCCTCTGTAATATATAAAGCAAACCTGTATGTGCTGTATATATTGTTCTGGTGTTGTGGAGTTCGGGATGGTGTAATCCTTATAAAAACAGAAGTTTGGTTTGAACATATTTTCACTGAACCACACGTTAGCAAATGTGTTTAAAAGTCGCTTGTCGTAATCATCCGTGACACGTCCTCCGTACTGGATCTCTCCAATCATGTAGTGAATTGTATTCCACGACACGCCCTATTCAACAAGACACAGTTTTTCTCTGAGGTAACTACATAATCTTTTGATTAACCCATAGCCAAGACAGAAACTAAAGATTACAGGTTGAAGTAAAATAATTTTGCAATGACATAGTTTCAGAAATTAAATGTTGATAAGTAACAGTGTACCATGCAAATACAATCTATATTGACATGCAGTGCTAGATAATAGCATGCTGGATTCCAGTTCTGGATGCAATACCAGGGAAAGTCATAATAAAAGAATCAAAGAGTCATACAGCACTAGATTTTGTCCCTGTCATCCATTGTATCCATCCACTCTCATCCCATTTACTGGCATTTCATCCATAGCTTATATTGGTGATTCAATTGCTTCTGATGCTGTGAAAGTATCTGCCCTAACCACGTATTCAATCAACATATTCCACACTCTAAAGTTCAGTATGAAATAAAATCCTCATTAGATCCCCTCTAAATCTTCTACACCTCGCCTTAAACTGCCCTCGTATCAGGTCCACCATTGTGTTACATCTCACAATGTGGAAAGAGGCCTTGTGAGAAGCAGAGTATAGATTTATCGATTTAAACATGGACACCAAGGTCTAAATACGAGGACAGATCAGATAATGTAGGATTATATTCCTTTGAGGTGAGAAGGCTAAGAAATGATTTTCAAATTTTGGAAACATATGGAATAAGAAAAGCAGGCAAAATGTATAGGAAGGAACTGCAGATGCTGGTTTAAACTGTAGATACAAAGTGCTGGAGTAACTCAGCAGAACAGGCAGCATTTCTGGAGAGAAGTCTGAAGAAGGGTCTCGACCCAAAACGTCACCCATTCCTTCTCCCCAGAGATGCTTGCTGCCTGTCCCGCTGAGTTACTCCAACATTTTGTGTTGTATCTAAAGAAAAGCACATTAGGTGACATAAGTTAATGCTCGGCATTTGAGGATAAATGTCGCAAACATTTCATGTTCAGTTTGTGGATTTTGAAATGAGTGGATTCATGTTAATCAAAGGTATAAAGGGATTGAGGCAAAGTAAAAGTTGTTATTTCATCTGTAGCCTCAAATGAATACTGGAACAAACCCAGGGACTAAATCCTAATCTTGTTCATTGCTGTTAGCTTTACCCATCTGATCCTAAACTCTGAAAATCTAAATATATTTGCCATCTCCCTCCTTATTAAGCAGTTCCTTGAAACATACACCACTAACCAAGCTTTTAGTAAACTGCCTTAATGTCTCCCTTAGTGGCTTGGTGTCAAGTATTGTCTATTAAGTACCTTGGAACATTTAATAGATTTGAATGGACCATATAATTAGACCTTGCCCACTTGCAGACAGATGGGATTGGTTTACATTGACATCATGGTCAGTACTGACATAATGGACCAAAGGGTTTGTTCCTGTGCTGTATATTATTGTATGTTGTACGTTCTAAAGCACAACTGCATCTCATCTCTTACATGACTAATCTGTGGTGAGGATAGTGTTGGTTTCAAATTATCAGAAATGAGGATCAAATATTTAATCTGTACAAAGCATGAATTTATCTGAATTCAAATTTGAATTTATTTGAATTACAAATAATATAATTTATTAAAAAGTCAGAATGGTCAGAAAAACATCTTTGCGAACAATGTCAGGTACCTTTTTGCCATCCAGGTCATCAAGATGGTTTTGCACAAACTGGATTGTTGCATTTAGGTCAGCTTGATTAAACTCATAAGGGATGTTCCACCCAAGAGGTCCAAACTTGCGTCTTTCTTGCACAGCAGAATGAAGGAAAGCTACTGCATACAACATAAATTTCCAGTGTGGCATGTTACTGATCTCTAGTAGGTCTTGGGTGACACCTTAAAAACATTAAAATTAAAACTGGATTGGTGAAGTTTCCTTGACAATTCTCATGGCATGTCAGAACAGGAAATTCTAAAAGAAAGTATTTGCAAAAGGCAACATAACCGTGCAAAAAATCATAATTAGAAAAAGGGTCAAGTCCATAGTAGTGCAAGAGATGGGCTGCAGTGTTCCATTGTTGAAATAGGATTAAGGTTGTGTACGTTGGTGATAGGTGTTTGTATTCCTGAACATAGTGAACAAACCTGGATGCAACATAACTTCCTCAAACTCAACAGCGATAAGACAGAATTCCTCCTCATAGGCTCCAAAGCCACACTCAGCAAAATCAATAACCCCACTCTCACCATCGACGGCACCACTGTCTCCCCATCTCCCCAGGCCCGCAACCTTGGCGTGATCTTTGATTCCACCCTCTCCCTTGAGCCTCACATCCGCCATGTCATTAAAACCTCCTTCTTTCATCTCCGCAACATCGCCAAACTCAGACCCTCTCTCACATCTCCCGCTGCTGAAAGACTCATCCATGCCTTCATCTCCTCCCGACTGGACTATTGCAACTCACTTCTCCTTGGCATCAGTTCCACCTACATCAACCGACTCCAACTGGTCCAGAACGCAGCCGCCCGACTCATCACCCACACCAAATCCTGGCATCACATCACTCCAGTCCTCAAACAACTTCACTGGCTTCCCATCTCCCACCAGATCACCTACAAAATCCTGATCCTCACCTACAAAGCCCTCCACCATCTGGCCCCCCCCATATGTCACTAACCTCCTCTCCCCCTACCAACCCTCACGGTCCCTCAGATCCACATCAGCCGGTCTCCTCTCCATCCACAAGTCCAACCTCCGCAGTTTTGGGGACAGAGCCTTCTCCAGGGCAGCTCCCAGGCTCTGGAACTCCCTCCCCCAACTGATCCGCAATTCCGTGTCCCTCACCATCTTCCAATCCCGCCTCAAGACCCATCTCTTCACCTCTGCCTATCCTTAGCCCCACGTCCCCCTCCCTTTTCATCTGTGCATTAATTGCCTCATATTGTGTTTTGAATTGTATTCTGTCTTTACTTTGTGTACTAGTCATGTCTCTACTATTTATTTCATTCCCCTTACATGTTTTTCCTCTACCTGCTAAATTTTTGCAAGGTGTCCTTGAGACTCTTGAAAGGCGCCCATAAATAAAATGTATTATTATTATTATTATAGTGGTGTGGGACTTCAGGTTTCGGTACCTTTGTCAATATTATGCAGCCTATGTGAGTTAGTCTTCAGCTCCACAGTAAATGTCCTAAATTTACAAAAATAAGCATATAGTTAATTAGCCATACTTCTGAGATTTAACTAGTTCTACTGATTTTATATATAACTAGACCAAGTGGGACTCATTGGGTCCCTGTCAGACGAGAGGCCTAGTCCCCGAACGCAACCCATTCCCCAATGTAAGATTCCACCACTCACCCATAGCCCCCAGGGGAGGCCTAATCCCCGAACGCAACCCATTCCCCAATGTAAGATTCCACCACTCACCCATAGCCCCCAGGGGAGGCCTATTCCCCGAACGCAACCCATTCCCCAATGTAAGATTCCACCACTCCCTTGCCTCACAGGGGGCCTGGTACCCCAACGCAATGTTCCACCACTACACCGTAGCCCCCAAGGGAGGCGTGGTCCCCAATCTCAACCCGTTCCCCAATGTAAGATCCCCCCCCCCCCAACACTTCCAATTCCACTATCCCTGGCCACACCCCCCTGGAAGCTGGGGCAGCAAGGACTTAACAGTAAAAATCTTCTTAAAGTTGGCTTTTTTAAACCTTGAAATATCAATAACGTGAAATATAACATCCAATCTGAAGGGCGACGACGAGTAACATTGTGGGAAATTTTAGCGCAACCGTGTACCGTTTTGACGTGGATACGATCACAACACACACATACACACACACACATATATATAGAGAAACAAGATGAAACTTTTAATTATGAAAGGAGAGAGGTTTGGAAATTCTCCATGCCTGCTGTCAACATGGTGATCTGAGAAAATACAATGCATACTGAAAGAAAATGCAGTATGAATATTAGGTGAGATTGAAAATCTACTCCTGTATGAAAATCCTACATTATGGCCAGCAGCCCCAGATTGAATTTAATGCTTGACTGAATACCCACATCATTATGTGATCCTACTGAACTATATGCTAACAAACCTTAGTCTCACAACACAGAAATGCGCAGTGGATTAGCTCGCGAGTAATACTTAAGATAATCAATATTCACAAAGCAAGTTTCACAGCTGCTCAGTGACTTTCTTAACAATGAAAACATGTGCAGGAGTAGGCTATTCATCCCTTTGAGCCAACACTGCCTTCAATATGATCATGGCTGATCATCCAAAATCAGCACCCCGTTCCTGCTTTCTCCCCATATCCCTTGATACTGTTAGCCCTAAGAGCTAATAACTCTCTCTTGAAAACAGAAAACAGGTGATTCATAGGTCCGTGCTGCGGTGTGAGTTAGTTTCTTTCCACTTTGCTGAGACGTAGATATGTTGTTCAGCAGGTATAGTGTCACATGAGCTGACTGCTGCCCACAATACGTTTAAATAGTCTGACAGATTAAAAAAAAAAAAATTAGCTCTAGGGTAAATTTCACAAGGATGAAAAAAGAAATAAAATATATAGAAACACAGAAACATAGAATTAAGGAGTAGGCCATTTGGCCCTTTGAGCCAGCACCACCATTCAATGTGATCATGGCTGATCATCCAAAATCAGTACCCCGTTCTGGTTTTTCCCATGTCTCTTGATTCCTCTTAGGGCTAAGAGCTAAATCTAACTTGAAAACATCCAGTGAATTGGCCTCCACAGCATTCTGTGGCAGAGAATTCCACAGATTCACAACTTTCTGGGTGAAATCATTTTTACTCATCTCAGTCCTAAATGGCCTACCCCTTATTCTTACACTGTGACCCCCTGGTTCTGGACTCCCCCAACATCGTGAACATTTTTCCTGCATCTAGCCTGTCCAATCCCTTAAGAATTTTATATTTTTTTATAAGAACCCCTCTCATCCTTCTAAATTCCAGTGAATATGCCCAGTCGATCCATTCTTTCAACTAAGCCTAAGACATTCTTTCATCTTAATGATCAACAAGAAACAGAGCAAGGCCTAATTACAAAAGTTAAGCAACAAGGTGGATGCCCAGACCTGGGTAAAACATCTACCAGTTGTCCAAATTCTTTTAGAGGAGAAGACACAAAGTGAATTTTTAAAAATATATTTGGTCCCAATTTGCTAGCAGTCACAAGAAATCATTAAAACATTGCATACAAGTGTTGATCGAGTAAATTACTTTTCTACCTGAGAATGTGCGTTTCAATCCAGCTTTTAATCCTTGTGGTATTTCATTGGTAAACTTTATGGACATTTGCAGCAGAGTAATAGGAAAGTTCTTGTGAACTTCAGTAGTTATCCAGAGTCGAAATGAATCCTGTATAGTTTCAGTTTCTGTGACTGTATCCATCAATTCATCCATGAAATCCAGTCCTAGGTGGCAATTCTGCAGTAAAGCCCAACCTCCCTTAAAAGGAATCCCAAAGACAATTAAATTCATTGCATTGAATTTAAAACAAATCTGAAGAATATTTAGTTACAGGTATGAACAGATAATAATTCATTCTTCATACGTTAATCTGTTAAGTTTAGGATTTTTATTGTCATGTGTGTTATCCGACAGATCAGATATATGTGTAGGAAGAAACTGCAGATGCTGGTTTAAACAAAAGATAGACACAGAAAGCTGGAGTAACTCAGCAGGTCAGACAGCATCTCTGGAGAAAAGGAATAGGTGACGTTTCGGGTCGAGACTCTGCTTCAGACTAAAGAAGTCACCTATTCCTTGTCTCCAGAGAAGCATATCAATGTAACTATCTAAAAGCCTCTTAAATGCCACTATCATATTTGCCTCCACCACCACCTCAGCAACACTTTCCAGGCACTTTCCAGTGTAAAAAAAACTTGCCCCACATGTTTCTTTAAACTTTGCTCCTCTCCCCTTAAAGCTATGCCCTCTAGCCTTTGACAATTCCACCCTGGGAACTAGGGTGTCTGACTGTATACCCTATCTGTGCCAGATGAGTGCATGATATTTTTCTTACACTTGTCATGGTATGCTGTAGTAATCTGCGTGCATGCATCTCTTGGCCCTGGCCCATGGACACACTGCGAGTCTCGATTTTCAGTCTCTTTCCAAGAGCAATGATGCGATCTGTCGGATCCGATCCCATGGAGAGGAAACAGATGAGTGGGGTCCTGGGTTCAGTCTCCTCCCAGCTCCTTTCAAGATCCAGGATGACACCTTCTACGTATCTCTTGCCTAGAGAGTCCATGATATACTTACGAGCCTGTATGTGGACAAAATAATTATTTAAGAATGTTATTTCAAGAAGCAAGTATGATTTATCCTGTAAAGAATCAACGTTATATCCGAGTGAAAATATTTCTGCATTTTTGCTGGGTCTGAATACAAGTGTAATGGAGTATATGGAAATCGACACCATAAAAACGATCTCTTCATCTAGTGGATAAACACAATATCTCAAATGGCAGTGAACCACAGAGAATAAAATCTCTCTCTATGAAAAGTTGAAGAATATATCCATACCTAATTAACTGATCTTAGTCAAGACGCAAGGAATTAGGTACACCCACATTTGACGTCACCTTAGCTAAGCTTGTAAAGGTTTCACCTTTGCCTCTGGTCAGTAGTTGAGATTCAAGTTACATTTTTAAAAATCTGAGTAACACAACAAATGGGAGATTATCGGGTAGTTTCTCCAAGAAAAGAAACAAGTATCGAGAAAATCATGATGAGTTGGCATTACCTAATTGAACCATGGACATGAAAAATAATGACACAGAAATGTTGAAAATCAAAAAGGGAACATCAAAGGCCAAGATTTATAAAGAACAATTCCAGAACACTTTACAGCCAATGGACAATTTTTCATTCATAGTTGTAATCTAAGGAAATTCCCATTAATACTCATCAATTTCTCGAAGAGTGAAGTGAAAAGGACCTCACCCACACAACTTTCATCACATATTGGTCCAAGTATTTTAGGAATAAGTATCAATAAGGACACTCGAGACCATTCCACCATTCTTTATTGAAGCTCCATCATGGGATCGTTTACATCCACACACACAAGGATTTAATTTGGCATTTCATCTGAAATGCAACATTTCTAACAGTTCACCATTCTCTCAATAACGCATTGTGTCAGGCTGGTTTTTATGCTCAAGTCTCTTCACTGGGTCTTGAGCAACAGTGTGGCTACTAACAGAACCATCGTTGATGCAGGACAATGGGGAAGAACAGATTTGAGCAGATTGTTAATATTGATTGAAAATTTATAATATGATGGATATTGAATGTGTGACTTAATGATATTTAAGAGTAGGTAAAATAAGTATTCGAAGGAAATGGCAGGATATAAGATCAGAATAGACACATAAGACTATGAAAAGTAAAGAAATCTCCCGACATTAGAAACCTGAAATAAAAGCAGAAAATGCTGGAAACACCCAGCAGGTCAGGCAATACACGTAGAAAGGGAAACAGAATTGCGACACGTGGTCTTGGACCTGAAACATTAACTCAGTTTCTCTTTCCATAGATGTTCCATGACCTGCTGAACTTTTCCAGCAGTTTCGCCGTGTATTACATTTCACTGCTTGTTTGGGGATTGAATACCAACATGGACTGCTATGGAGGAACAGCCTACTTTTGTGATATAATTTCCATTTAACTATGTTAAAGGCAGTTATCAATCATTTCTTATTTGCAGTAGCTCCACCTGTGCAATTGTTCTGTCTGGACACCAGGATCGGACTAATAAAAGTTTGCGAAAGCAATCCAGAGATTGATGGTAATCATTAGGCATAAACGTTTCCTCTTCTGGTGCATCTTTATCAAACCAACTTTTCCACTGCTTCTCATTTTCACCAATCTATAAATGTAATAAACAGGTAAAGAGCAGTCAAGGGAAATGCAATTCAAAACAAATTGAAAACTCTCCAAACCTGAATTTCACACATGGGGAGCACTAGAGTACAGGCAGAGAGTTTAGCAAGCAACATTTTGCCACCCATCTATTTCCATAAGTTACAGGAGCAGCATTAGGCCATTCGGCCCATCAAGTCTACTCCGCTATTCAATCATGCATTAATGTTTGTAAAAATTGTCAGACTGCTCTCTGAACATGGTAACCACTGTGCATGATGATTTAGTGCTGGAAATACATAATGTCTGCAATAGGGGGAACTAAGTTAGATCATTCAACCGTAAAAACTATCTCGACGCTGTTTGCATTTTTTAAAGCTGTTAATCAAGACAAACATGAGACGGACCATGTGCAACCCGTGCTAGTTGGCATGAAAGAATTTTCCCTTTGCTCCACGTAATTTCAATCTGCCAAATTCTGCATTGATTTGATGATTTTTTCCCCCTATCTCCTTGCCAAAGTAACGCCGACACCCATTATGGAATCCCTACTACAGCCGCACCCAAAGTCAACAAACTTAATATTATGTCTAGGATCTCAATCCATCATTCTCATTGGACTCTCTAGTTAAACCATCTGGGATTTTTTATACTGCTAATAATTTTCAGTTAAATTCATCTTGAGTACCTTTAGAGTTCATTAAAATATCAGAAATAGAACTGTGATATTGAATAATCACAACATTTAATGGTATTTTGTGGAAAGATCTAAAATAGTTTTAACAAGTTTTTAATCTTTAGGTAATGTCAGACTTTTCTAATCTAGTCACATTTCCCATCCAGTAGCATTTTAACAAGAATGTTAACAATACCTACTATTTATCCATAAATACTATGTCCAGTCTTCAGTATCTGGTAACACTTAAATCACCTGGTCTCTTGCATTCAACTGAATACTGATTGGAAACTACTATCTATTTTGCAAACCTGACATCAAGAGTATGAATATTTATATTGGTTGTATTTATACACATGTAGGTAATACAAGAGGAAGATGCAAGCCTGAAGGACACTTATGAATAACCTATTTAAATTGAAACAGAGTTATTTAAGTTCAGTTTATTGTCACATATACAGTGTAAAGCTTTTGTAGTGTGCTAACCAGTCAGGGGAAAGACAATACATGATTACAATTCACCATTTACAGTGTACAGATACATGATAAGGGAATAACGTTTAGTTCAAGATAAAGCCATTAAAGTCCGATCAAATATAGTTTGAGGGTCACCAATGAGGCAGTTAGTAGTTCAGGACTACTCTCTAGTTGTAGCATTAAGTGACAAGAGACATATACTGTAGAGTTATTTGGGAGGGAAGAACAACTGCATGTTTGTTGGGTCTTTAAAAAAAATATTTATTTGGAGCAGAAATCCAGAACAAGTACAGATATTCTTTCCATCTGCCACTCCATATAATGAGCTGCATTCAGTTTGCTCAATAGACTCTGTAATAAATATCCAGCTAAGTTCCTACAGCTGTGCAAAATTGAAAGGATAGAGGAAAAAAAACCGTGGCTATTTGTTTATGCAAAAGAGGGTAGGTAAATGCAAATATTAAGATTGATCCAGATTTTGTTAGAATGGACAAGGTCGCATTGTCAGACTTTTTGTGCAATTTTTAATATATATATATATATATATATATATATATATATATATATATATATATATATATATATATATATATATATATATATATGAACTACTGCAGATTTCGGAGCTAAAAGGCTGAGAGGCAAATTTGTCAAAATTGTCTAGCGCGACTTTACAATAGAAATTCAATGGGTGGCATTATTTTCTTCATTCATTTTGATCTTTCCACTTCTACTCCTCTACCACCTTTTCTATTCTAAATATGTGTAGATTTTTTTTCGCGTTGATTTTGATGTCATTTGCAAGACTCCTTTTCATAAATACTAGTTTCCAGGCAACTACTCATTTTATTCTTTTATGAAGACCATAGTCCCATGTAATTCAAATGAGGCCCTTTCCAGCAACGCACTTCACCATCAAAAGTTACAGGCTGAGTTTAAACACGGCCAGCTTACAAAAACTGGTGCCTGTCACGTGTTTAATTTGCCATTGGGTGATGTTCTAATGCAGTCAACAATGTGGGTAATGTTGGTTGTAAGCTGTAATTATGACAGCAAGCAGGGCTCAAAAAATTTCACACGCAGTCTGCACTGAGTTGAATAGGTGCAAGTTAATCATATGTAGCAATAGTAGCAGCCATTTTGATGCATTTTCCTATTTGGTTATCAAAAGTTACATTTGGAAGTTACAGCTTGGATTTAAAGTTTGTCAGAACACTACCTTGGCCAACTAGATAGAAGAATATTCCACATATTCAACATTTTAATGCTTGCCTAAGTCTGCGATCAAAGCTAAATAAATGAGTATTTTTACTTAGCACACAATGACAAATTCAATGGCCTTTAACTGATTGCCGTGCACTTTACCTGGACAAGGATGTCTCTAAACTGATGAAGTTTACCGAGTTCAACTAGATTTAGCCATGTCATATCAAGAATCCACTTGGCGGGTTTTTGAGGACAGGTTTTGAGATCCAGTGAGGCACCACCTGAAATTTAAATGTGAGGACACATAATATGGAGCCCAGAGTTAAAAACATATAAATCCAAAATGCTGGAGTAACTCAACGGGACAGGCAGCATCTCTGGAGAGAAGGAATGGGTGACGTTTCGGTTCCATCTCTCCAGAGATGCTGCCTGTCCCGTTGAGTTACTCTAGCATTTTGTGTCCATCTTCGGTGTAAACCAGCATCTGCAGTTCCTTCCTAAACATAATAAATCTATCAGACTGTCAACGGAGTAACTATATGAGATACAGAGAGCACGATTGTAATTGTAATTAATTTATTAGCCAAGTTTGTAGAAACATACAAGGAATTTGATTCTGCCATAGTCATACCAAAGACACACAACTACATAAAAATTAACATAAACCTCCTGGCAGTCACAGCCAGAGAAGAAGTGGTTTGGTGCCCTTGCCTAGACAACAAAAACAAGCAGATTAAAGAGGTCTGATAGATATTAAAATATGGAAAATTGAAGTTTGAACGTATGGATTGTTTTTGATAAAAACAATTCACAACTCAAGTCCGTGCTCTTTAATTTAGCTATCACAAAAACATTTAAACATTATTGTTTTTAAAGTTATAGATTCACTGCCTTTGAACAAAGTTACCTTTTATGAGAGTGAAAAATTCTTCATGCTTAACCTTGTGGCTCTGCATGTCAATTTTCAATGTGAGCAGAAGCGTGAAAAGGAATTTGTGTTGTTCGTACAACCCACGAGCTGTGTAGGCATAGACCTCATATGTCATATAATCAATGATGCTCACTATTCTCTTGCTGGTGAATGGGCTTCTGATGGATCTGGTAGAATTTGTTTTGAAAGGAAATTAATTAAATACAACATAAATATCTTTAATATTAAAAAAATTGCAATGAAAATTGGTGGGACAGCCAGAAAGAAGGAATGAACTATGACTGTTCAATCTAAGCAAAGACAATTATGGTACCAACCTGACTAATGATAGGTCAAAGATCCCAAGGAATTGCCGCAGAGATGTCTGATACATCACGTTCACCATACTCATCTCAACAACCAGGAAATAAAGAATGCTGCCTCTTGTAGCAACTGTATGAAAATAACATAAAGATCTATTAATTCACTCACGACAATGCAAAATTAAATTCAGATCAAAATTTTTACTGCATCTGCCTTCTATGAATGCCTAGACACACCCCCAATAACATTATTTGCTTCTTTTAAAGGGAATTCCTCATTTATAAAGAACAATACTGAAATATTATGTAATCTCTCCCCTTGTATCACAGTAGCGCAATGGTAGAACTGCTGCCTCACAGCACCAAGACTAGGGTTCGATTCTGACTATGGGTACTGCCTGTACGGAGTTTGTACATTCTCCCTGTGACTACATCGGTTTTCTCTGGATTCTTCAGTTTCCTCCCACATTCCAAAGATGCGCAGGTTTGTAGGTTATTTGGCTTCTGTAAATTGTGTAGGATGGGAAAGTACAGAACTTGTGATCGGGTGATCGATGGTCGGCGTAGACTTGGTGGGCCTGTTTCCATGTTGTATCTCTCAACCCTGTTTTAAGTTCAATATATATTTAAAGACACGGTCACGGTTTGACATTTCAACATCATGAATTCAATTTTCTTGGAGCCTTTACTAATTTCAAAGCTGCATTTTAGTAAACTGGACTTCTGAAAGGTCATTGACTTTTAATTTAAAACACAAGCTATCATTCTCTCTACTTGATGTGCTGAGAGTTTTCAAATTGTCTTCCTTTTTTATATTAAAAGGATACATTAATCAATCAAAGATACAATGAGAGCCTGGCGGTTTATTAAAGAGCAATAAACTGCAGATGCTAGAAATCAGAAACACAAATCGAGGGAATAATAGAAAAACTCAGTAGGTCCAGCAGAATCCGTGGGAGGAAACAGAGCTGCCAAGAACTCTGCAACAAAACTGAAATCAAACATGTGAAAGCAAACATTTTAATTAACTGAGAGGGGAGGTGGGAAGGACAGAGGTATATCAACAATAGTAGAAGGGGTGGTAGGACAAAACATGCTCGTCTTCTCATATTCACCATTCTGGCAAAGGGACTTTTGACTCAAAATGTCCCCTTTGCTTCATTTCTCACTGATGATGCTTTTTATTGAGTGTAATCAGCATTCTCTATTTTTGTTAGCAATTGAATTATTTAAAAATAATACTGGCCGCTTGGGCCATCACGGACCATCAAACGGATCCACAGGAGGTGGCGCATCAAAAGGTCAGCCAGTATCAAAGACACGCGACACCCTGGCCACACTTTCATTTTACTCCTATCATCGGGAAGAAGGTTAGTCTGAAAACCGTGCTGGCCAGGTTCAAGAAGAGCTTCATCCCAATGACCACCGGGCTCTGGAATACTCCACAACAATAGCCTCAACTATCAACTATGGATTGCATTAAGGACTTTGAGTTTTTTGCACTAGTATTCGGGGTTATTAATTTATTGATTTTTTGTTTATGATATATTATCTATGTGTACTGTGTTTACAAGCCTGTTATGTGGTTGCAAGTATGAATTTCATTGTTGAATTGGCGGTACATATAACCATCAAACACTCTTGAATTGGCTCTTGAAAATCACTACAAATATATTTGCAAGTTAGGGCAGGCAGTGATGAGCACCCTTAAATATATATTTTTTAAATGTATGTTGATTTGCAGAGCCTCAAGTCCATCAGAAAAAATTTGAACACAAATGTGTAAAAAAATTGATTTAGCCTATTTTAAAAAAATCCTGCATTTATACAATGGTGAGTTGATGCATTAGATTGTACAGAACATGCTGACCCACCTGGTCTGTACTCTTCTCTGGCACTGTTAATTTGCATTTCTGTCTCAGCTGCTGTCTTCAGCTTCTTTGTTACCTCTTCAGCTGTCTGCTTCGTATTTCGAAGCACTATGATGAGGCTTTCGTCATCCACCAGGGAACCCTGGGTGGTTGTTAAACGGTAAAGGAGATTATCTTCTAACTCCTTCATCTTTCTTTTATTTGCAGTCACATCCTCCATCAGGTTTGTTCTCTCTCTCTCCAGTTCCTTAAAGAAAAAAGAACAGGTGGAGTAAGAAATAATTGAACGTACAGTAGCAGGTCAGGCAGCATCTGTGGAGGGAATTGGATGGATAATGCTTCAGGTCGAGACCTTTCTTTGGACTTTTAGGTGGAATTCTTTACTGTATAATGACAGAATGTGTTCCATTTCTGAATTTAAATAAGTATCACTTTCAATTGAGAATTTTACATCAACAAACTCACGGACAATTGTTTAATTTGTCTTTAATTTTACATTCTAAACTATTTAAACCTTTCTTCTTTTCTTTTTACATCAATTCAATTAAATGTTTGTCAAGAATTAATTCTTGTTACAAAGTCATAATGATCTCAAATAATAAGTTAAAACTACATTTTGTAATCTTCTGGGACATCTTGCTCTAAGAACCAATCTATGATGCAAATCACAAATTTCAGGTCGCCTTTTTTGGAAAGGAATGGGGATTAAATGCATTAGAATTCAGTGGCCTAATATAAGAGCAGTCACTATAAACTATCAGAATTCATTGTTTTGCCATGCAGAAATGTTATTTCAATGAAATGATAAATGGCATTTAATTAAATATAATTCATTTGACCCATGTGCATGAGTAAAATGGGACTTCCTATTTAGCCTTTACCAAGTATTTTGTGATCCAGGGGAAAGGAGAACAGCAATTGTGTAAGGGTGGCCATCCGCTCTATGATATTTGAGCAAAGAAACCATGAAAAAACGGAACCATTTTTATACTACTCATAATTCTTGAATGCATGCTTATAGTTATGGTGGGTGAAAAAGAGCAAAGAACTTAAGGGCCTGTCCCACATGGGTGTCATTTGCGCGTCATTTACGCGACATCATTTACGCGTCCCGACGCACGACGCGACGCATGGTGTGTGGTGAAGTAGGCAGTGATGTGCGGTCGCGCGCGACGCCCCAGGATTTTGGGATGTACAAAAACTTTGCGCGCCATCTGCGTGATGCGCAAATGACACCTAAGTGGGACAGGCCCTTCAGTGGTCGAGTGAGTGTAAATAGAAACAAGGTGTACAGAAACTTGGTTACAGGGTGACCTGGACTGAGAACTCAATATTCCAGATTATATGATGTTCAAAAGAAGTAGACAAAAAGAGAAAGGAGCAGCATTGTAATTCAAGGAAGGTATTCACTTGCTGTGGTGAGTTATGACATAGATGCTTTGAATCTTTTTGGGTGGAAATAAGGAAAACAGGAATGAAGACATGGGTTACAGGAGTCTATAGGCTCCCAAAGAGTTATGCCTCGATTGAACAAAGGATAACATGGGAAATATCATAGGGATGTAAGAAAGGAACTGCGACTATCATGGATGATTTTAATTTGTTCGTGTTTTTACACATAATGAGCAGTTGTAAATCTTTGATTTATGAATAATGTCTGATCATTTTGTAAATTCTCTCACATTTAGCATTAACTGAAGGAGTTTGTTACCTGCTTCTCAGTGAGAATGGTTCGTCCCAACAGCTGTTCCTCCAGACCTTTAATGGTGACAGTGAAATCAATAATTGAAGTCCGGGCACTTATTTCAGGGGTAAAAGCAGGGTTTGCCAATTTTGAGGTGATGTACAGTCTGAAACCATTCATGATCTCTGTCTCCTTGTCTCCTATTTTCACCTACAGAAAAGTAAAGATATCATACATTTGCTTTTGTTGGTGATATACATATCCCAAGAATAAGTGTTGAAATGGTGCGGCACAGTGGCACAGCTGGTAGAACTGCTGTCTCAGTGCCAGTGCGATCCTGACCATGGGTGCTGTCTGTGTGGAGTTTGCACATTCTCCTTGTGACCACATGGGCTTCCACTAGGTGCTCCAGTTTCCTCCCACATCCTGAAGACATGCGGGTTTGCAGGTTAATTGGCCTCTGTAAATTGTCCCTGGTGTGTAGGGTGGTGGATGCGAAAGAGGGATATCATAGAGCTGGTGTGAACAGGTGATAAATGTTACTTGGTGGGCCGAAGGGCCTGTTTCCCTGTTGTATCTTTCAACAACAAAAAATTCAAACCTACAATGTGTGTTACCACACAGCTAACAGAAACAGTAGATTTAATTTGGATTATTTATTGACACTTTTAAAGATTTATTAGTTACCTTATGTGTTGAGCCAGTTTTAATGAAGTTTTTCTCCAACACATTGTCTAGTGCTGGATCCAATTCATCTCCGACATCCTCAATTAATAATGGCCTACCAAGTGAAAGGCAGTCCTCCAAATGATTTCTGAAATACTTATGATTCAGTGATGTTGCCTGTAATAGAGGGAAACACTTCTAGTGCATTTTGCATTATTTTCATCAACTTTGTAGCTTCTATATTCCAGGAGCCTAAACATATACACAAGATAAATAGAATGGAAAAAATCTAAAACCGTCACTATTTATTAGATACCCTTTATACAAAAACCTGCAGTTTCTCACTCATCCTATAGCCAGTAAATTTAATGGGATAAATTATTTTTTTCCGCATTTTTTGGTTTCCTTTCTGTCTTTATTCACCATTCCTACAGTGTTATAGATTTCCCTCAACTTTAGCATTGCATTACTCACTCCACTCTGACTGATCTACATTACAAAGAGGAACAATGGCTTCTTTAATGCTTTCTGCTCTCCCCCTCAAATGTTTCCTCATCATCAACCTACAGACAAAATTCTAATGAAATGCTAAATACTTGCAAGGCAATATAAATGTCAGACTGCTGTGTATTTGCATTTATATATGTCGATTAAAAATTTGTACTGTGCAACAAATTGTGGTTAATTGGTTATTTTAATTGCTCATTTTAATTAATTTGAAAAATATTAAATCTGCTTTGTTTCATCTTGCAACATGATCAGGGATGTCGTGGCCATTAACATGAACTGCAAATTCTGGAAACATATTTTATCACCACAGTGCATGTCAATTACCTGAAGCTCATTTTTAGCTTCATAGTTCTTTATCCAGGTCTTCCCCTGAGCCTGAGGATCAATTAACAGAGGATAGCGAGCTGCCTTTGTAATAATTATTCCATTTTGTATTGAGAAGTCGTCATTCGGAAGGCCTTGTAAATTCCATTCTCCAACCGTGGGACCATCAACAAGCATCTCCGAGACATTCAGATGTGTGGTGAAAGGGATATTACGTAATGTTATTTCTTGCTGCCATTTGCTTAACAACTGGTTTCTGAATTCCTGGTTAAAAGGACCAGAGTAGGATAAGAAAGCTGTAGCCACGAGAACATTACCTGTAACAAACATGAGAAAATAAACTTATTACATTTAGGAATCGTGCATCTATACAAATCCCACAGCAGAACAGCTTATTCTGCCATGGACTATGCAATAATCAGATGAGCAAAAACTGAAAATAATTTCTTTCTCAGTTGCAGGTGGATGGTTAAACAGACAAGCATAAAAATTGCACACATTGTTTGTGTGGGCAGCACATTGTAACATCATTAAAAAGAAACACCTATAACAGGAGAGATGACTGATTACTAGGTCTTTGCAATCCATGATTTTCCTTCTGACCTTCTGTATGCCTCATGTCCATGCCCAGTGTGCATGTGAGCCCTGCTTGAATGTTACATAAACTAGCCCTGCTCAAGCAGATCCCAGGGGGGGGGGGGCAGGGGAGACACATCCCCCCTCTGCTTTGAGAGGTGGGGGATATCCCCCCCAAGTTTTTGTAATCCGGATTTTAAAACCCGGTGAAATCTCCGCTTTCCGCGAGACAGTGGGGGTGGGACTGCTGATCGAGGGCGCCGATTGGATAGAGTGCGATGATTGGAGGAGGGAGACGTGCCAAAACACTCTCGGCACAGACCTGCGCCTCATCCGCAGCCAGGATCGATCCCGGCTCTCCGGCGCTGTCACGTCCCTACCGGAGTGCCACCCCCCCCCACACCCCACGGGTGGCCAGAGACGTCGGGAGTCAGCCGGGAGCTGTACCCCCAGGCCCACAGTCACCGCAGAGAGAGGTGTGTGTGTGTGTGTGTGTGTGTGTGTGTGTGTGTGTGTGTGTGTGTGTGTGTGTGTGTGTGTGTGTGTGTGTGTCTGTGTGTGTGTGTGTGTGTGTGTGTGTGTGTGTGTGTGTGTGTGTGTGTGTGTGTCAAAAATTGTGTCCCCTGTCCCCTCCATGTTTTTATAGCGATTTCCGTGCCTGCTGCCACCACCACTCCAATTAACACTCCAACATCTGCAAGTTGGTATCAAGTCCAAACTCTTCATTGCTAATTTGATCAGGACTTTGAACTCCACCTCCCTGCTCTGATGCTCCTACCTAACCGCCACGATCAGATTTCCCCTCCAGCACTGACTAATAGACATGCTCCCAACTCTAGAGATTTCTCTTATTAAAATTTGTTTCCCCCTTCCCCATGACACCCTGCCCTCCCCCGATAACAACCTATTTTATTTCATGCTTCTGCCACAAAAGAAAGGTTTTTCGTTGCCTCGAAACCATTGACCAACCGTGTAAAACCAATCTAAAACCTTTCTGGGTGTTGACCAACATCTGGGACTTCTCACTTAGACTATCGGAATATCAGAAAAAAAAGCAATGGCACATTTCAATGGAATGCCATCTTCAAGTAAAAAGTAGTTTCGCATAATTATGGAGCAATCTCGCAATAATTTACTGGGTTATTCAGGCTTATCATTACTACAACAATCTTTCATTTAAATAGCTCCTTTTAATTAGTTTGACAACTCAAGATAACTTGTATGAGTTATTTCAAAAATAATTGACACTAAACAGCATTAGATGGACAAGACAGTCACAGACCTTACCTTTTAAGATTCCAGGGCTAGGGGCCTTGACAACTGAAGAGAAGATGTTTGGGAGCTTGGAATGATGGAGGCTGTTACTGAAATAATGAGGAGTAAAGCCATGGAGAGATTTCAAGACAAGGATGAGCACTGTAAACAAACAACAAACTGCTGGAGGAACTCTGCAGGTCAGACGGCATCAATGGAAGGGAAGGGTCAGCATTTCAGATTGAGACTCTGCACCACATGTCCTGTTGCAGAGACTCGACCTGGAATGTCCACAGATGCTGCCCGACCCACGCAGTTCCTCCAGCAGTATGTATTTTGTTCCAGATTACAGCAACTGTAACCTCTTGAGTCTCCTGAGAATTTTAAAAACTAGGAGGTATGTTTTACTCACTCAGTACGTGCTTGTGCTAAAAGGGGTGGAGGGTGACCCAGGTCAAGTCAGAAGATGGTCAGATTCAGTTTGCCACATGGAAATTGGTTCTGAATCTTGGCATATTTGTTCATTCATGTGTTATGATTATCTGTCAGACTTTTCATGAAATAGGCAGCTTGCAATTGTCAACAATGTAAGTACGAAGCATTCCTACATTCCTTTGTTACCACTTACCCACAAGTCTTTTCTCCTCAGCAGCAAATTCTTTGCCTTGCTCAGTCCAGCGTTCTTTCTCATTTGACAGACCATCGATCAGACTTGAAGCCATTTGCATCTTCTGCCGGCAGCGTTCAGCATCCTCTCGTAGTGTCTGAGAATCACGCCATAAAATCAATTATAAACTCATAAGGGATAGGAGTAGAATTAGGCCATTCGGCCTATCAAGTCTACTCCTTCATTCAATCATGGCAGAACTATCTCTCCCTCCTAATCTCATTCTCCAGCCTTCTCCCCATAACCTCTGACACCTGTACTAATCAAGAATCTCTCAGCCTTAAAAATATCCACTGACTTGGCCTCCACAGCCTTCCGTGGCAAAGAATTCCACAGATTCACCACCCTCTGACATTTCTCCTCATGTCCTTCCTAAAAGAATGTCCTTTAATTCTAAGCCTATTGCCTCTAGTTCTAGACTCTCCTCTCCACATCCACTCTATTAAAGCGTTTCACTATTCTGTAAGTTTCAAAGAGGTTTCCCCTCAAAAATCACTAATCAAAATGACCATTAGATTTCTGACCCATATCAGGCTATTAATCTACTCATACAATCCAAGTGAATTACCAGCCACTTAAATAGCCAAGTATGAAGATGCAGGAATGTCAAAAAATTGAGTTAATTAGATAAAGTTTCACATCAAAATTACACACCAGCCTTCCCTCCCCCCCAAATCCCCAGTCAGAAATCTGGTTTAACAACATCTTTTACTTAGCAAATTAGGATACACATTTTCAGATAATAAACTGCAACTTCCCCTACAACCAGTGAAAAATCTTACAGCAAAAATTAAATAACAGATTTTGTACTGAGAAAATCTAAATAGGTCACGTGGCATGACTTTGAAAGGGAAAACATAAAGCAAATTAAGAGTTAGCAAATTCACACAAATAATGCGTGAAGGAAGGATTGAAGAGATGGGAGGACATTGGGTTTGGGGGTCTGACAGGATGGATGCTGAGAGAATGTTGCTCCTGGGATGATATCTAAAACAAGGAGGAAATGAGGATGAATTTCTTCTCCCAGCCCAGGCATGGCGGAAATTGATAGACATTTAAATTTAAGGGACTCGGCGGGGGCAATTGTGGGAGAGTGGTGTTGAGGTCAGAATTGGATCAGACACAAGCCTATTGAATGAGGCCACTTGGCTACCTCCTGTTTATGTCCTATGTTATAAAATTCAGTAGGTTCATGGCTAAAAATTCATCCCCAGTTCGTAATGCTGAATGCATCATATAGCCAGGTTATTGCATTGTACTCTGCCTCCAACATCTTTTGTTTATTAGTATTATTGTCACATGTATCGAAATAAAACGAAAAACTTTTTTTGCGGGCTATCCACACATACCATACATGAATACAATAGTTAGTGCAAAGAGAAAAATATCAGAGTGTAGAATATAAACTTGCAGGATAATAGCACTACAATTACAAAGAAAGTGCAAATGGAAAATAGTGCAAGGTCTGCAGTGAGGTAGGTTGGGAAATTGGGACTACACCCTATCTTGTGGGAGGACTGTTTGGTAGCCTGCTGATCACAGGGCTGAGGTTGCTTTGATCTGTGTGTGCGGCTTCCTTTCATGAGCTCTGATATTTATCAGACAAAATGCACACCACAACAGTTGAGATTTCCGATCATCGTTGATTTTGGTAGTTGCAGAACATTACAGATGATCTGTAATCTACATGAAACAATGTCATCTCGTCCCACCCTATTTTTGCAAAATATATTAAAAGACTTACTAACAGCTTTACTGCTCTAGCTGTACCCAATGCATATCTGGCCAGTGATAAAGTGTCCAGGGCAAGTTTAGTCCTGAAGTCATTGCAAGATCTGATTAGAATTATATATTTATCCCTTAACCAACATCAATCGAAACTAGACTGTGGGATCACTATCTCATTGTGAATCTTTGCTGTATGCTGGTTAACTGCAGCAATTCCCTATACTCACTAACACCTAGCGCTGGAGAACTTTGGGATGTTGTAAGATAGTGAAAAGTAACATCTAAATGCTTCCTTCTTTCCCACATTCCAACCAAAAGTCTGGAGTCAGCACAAAATAACCCAGTCAAGTAACCAGCGTTCTCCTATTGAATGTTCTCCTATTCTGAAGAAGGGTTTCGACCCGAAACGTTGCCTATTCCCTTCGCTCCATAGATGCTGCCTTACCCGCTGAGTCTCTCCAGCATTTTTTGTCTACCTTCTCCTATTTACCTGTTTCTCTCTCATTGCTTGCTCATATTCCATCTGCACAGTATCAAGCTCAGCCTGCTTGGCATCAAGCTCACACTGAGCCTTCTTCAGATCCTCCAGGGCAATGGCCAGGCGACTTTCCTGTACAGCAAGGTTGGCCTTGAAAATATTGAAAAAAAGTTTCAACCATTGCAAGCAGTGCAATATTAAATATTTCCTTAAGTTTCATAAACAAATTAGAATCAAACATTGGAAATCATAATCAATGGTTCTATGGAAATAACCAGACACTAAAAACACTCACCAAACATAAAAATGAGCCAGCAACTTCCAAAGAGGAGTCGATGCACGGTAGCCAAATTTGCAAATGTTATTGCCCAACACACCACTTCACTGTTATTTTGTCAAATATTGAAACTGGATATAAGGCTTGTTAATGGAATGTAAAGACTGGTGGGAATATGTGGTGTTTGTGAGATAATAATGGGCAAAACCCATCACACAAAACCTAACTACCATTTCAATTATAGAGCGAAGGAGATAGGCAACATTTCGGGCCGAAACCCTTCTTCAGCCCGAAATGTTGCCTATCTCCTTCGCTCCATAGATGCTGCTGCACCCGCTGAGTTTCTCCAGCATTTTTGTGTACTTTCGATTTTCCAGCATCTGCAGTTCCTTCTTAAATACCATTTCAATTATGTTATATATTAACTGCAATCAATTCAATTGCCACTGAAAATTAACCGTCACAAGTATAGTGTTAATCCTTCAGATTTCAGGCATTATTAAAATAGAATGATAATTTTAAAATTATTTTCTTACTTGTTAAAGCTTGTTTAGCCTGTTTTACACCAATCTTCCTGCCCTCTTTATTTCCCTGTCAGTAGCAAATGATGTGTACATGATTTGGCATTGATTTGACTTTCATTTATACTTCCATTTCTGTTCTTGCACTGTTTATTTCCTATCAATTGCTTGTCTTGTTCAACTGATTGCTTGTCCTAGGATGACCATTTCCCTCATTATGCTTTCAGCAACTTGAGGCATGAGAAAATTAACAATCAAAACAGACAATGGTAAGTCTAACTAATGACAGATAGCATCGGCTATATTGCTAAAGTAAAATTTAGCCCTTTCATTTGACATAAATGGCAGTTTTAATGCAGACTGTCACTGCAACAATGTGTAACAAACCTGAAGAGGCAAGACTTCTTTATTTATCTCATGGAAGTAGGCCATGGCTCGAGTCCAGGAGCAAAGACCAGCAACATTACCGCAAACCCGTCTGGCCACATCAATGTTATAATCCGGCATTTGAAAATAGGGACAGAGCAGTTCAACCGTCTCTTCATTGATGGTGTCTTTAGGAAATTGCTATGAAAACAAAGAAACCATTTTGATGACAGATAAATACAGAAATGTTCAATTAGGAGACATAGCCTCAGGGAACAACATATTCCAACCTAAAGCAGGTCCTGTCATATTTATGTTGCCAAGTTTGAGTGAAGTCATGCGCAATTTTCAATAAAACAAACAAGACACTTAACATTCAATGTCAATTGTGATTCTTAGGGAATTTTTACATTAGCGGGTTTCACAAAGCATTTCAATCAAATAACTTCAAGACAAAGAATCAAAGAGCCTAGAGTTACAATAAGGAACAAGCTCTGAAACTACCTTCTGGCTGAGAAGGGAAGGCCAGAATTGTCTTCCCAATTCTAATCGTTTTACTGAAGTCAATTGGCAACTTACACAGTCACCATTAAAGCTGAATATAAACAATTGGAAGAAGAGAGAGGAGGGATTAAGGATTTATTAATTATTTTAAATACTTTGATGTCCGAATAAAAGTTATTTTCTTTAGCTAAAGCCCAATAAAACCATTAAATTGTGCAGAAAGGAACTGCAGATGCTAGTTTACACCAAAGGTAGACACAAAATGCTGGAGTAACTCAGCGGGACAGGCAGCATCTCTGGAGAGAAGGAACAGGTGACGCTTCGTATCAAGACCCTTCTCCAGACGATTAAATTGTCTTTTAGGAGAAACAAACTCACAAGTAATTTCCAAAATATGTTTGATGGGAACTTTGAGTGAAGCAAAATCATCTAAATTGAACAAGAATCTTCACCAAACACCAGGGACACTGGTTGACCACAGGTGCAGCTGTATTTATCTCCATTTCAAGCCAACATCTCCAGCTCAGCTGTATTTACCTGCAGTGCTTGGAGAGGGTTTCCTGCCATGAACTTCAGTGATTCCTGCCATGATGGTATAACGCAGTTCCTCTCCACATCAAGTCTTATAGGGTTCAGTTTCCTTTGCAACAGCAGCAGCACACAGTCCATTATCCTCATGATCAAATGAGGCGGACGCCCGAGAGTCCGCACTAAGGTTATGTCAGCTGGTTTAATTGTCTGCAGTGTTTAGAGGGAACAGATTAGCCTATCATCAATAAATGAAAACATTAATATATTTTAAAACTACATTTGTAAACAGTGAGCACAAATTCTGAATAAACATTTGAAAGTTTTGAACTGTATGCTAGCTTGCACATGATGTTTGCAATAGACACCCTCCACAGACTCAAGATCCTGACATTCACCTGCAGGGCTGCCTCAGCTTCCTCCAATGCAGGTCTGGCAGCTTCAAGCTTTTTCTCAGCCACTGCCTTATCTGCAGATATGCCGTCCACAATCATCTGGGCGAGGTCTTTGACTTTTTGTACTTCCATTTTCACACTCTCCGCTGCCTGAGCTTTCACAGTCACCTCTTTAAGAACCTACGAACCAACATATTTAGCGTAAAGAACGTGAAATTGGATTTCCTCCCAACTCAATGCTGAATCAAAGTATTGCATTCTATTTCAACATTATCTTCTTTCTTCCCAAATAGGCAAAAAATCATTTTTACACGTTTTAAATCCAATCGTACCGGGGTCTTGCAGTAGCAATGATCCAGTGGGAACTGCCAGAATTCAGCCGCTCATACTTAATGTGTCTTCAAGCCGCACGCATTCAGTGTGAAAGGTCAGAGTCTGAGCCTCATTAGGGGTGAGGTGCCAGAACCTGACAATTCACCATTGAGACGAGGAGAGGAGTCCTGACACACTTCACATTGGCTATCAAGTGGTGTTCAAGAATTTTGTGCTGGGAAAGACTGGCAATACGATCAACAAACCCATTCATTTGAATTGTGTCATCAACCCAGTGGGAAAAGGCAATGTCTTGAATTATTACTTTATTTCAATGTTTTAAATTATTTGTTTTCATTTTGATATGATTTTAATTTAAATTAATTAAAATGGGCTGAGGTGTTAAATGGGTAGGAAGGAACAGCAGATGGTGGTTTACATCGAAGATAGACACAAAATGCTGGTGTAACTCAGTGGGACAGGCGGCATCTCTGGAGAAAAGGAATAGGTGATGTTTCAGATAGGAACCCTTCTGGTGTTAAATGGGACAGGAACACTAAAGCATCTCCCGAGGCTGAGACACTTCCTGGAGCAAACTCCACCTCATAGGATGTCTCTTTGGTGCAGTCAGCCATCTTCATCTGAAAAAACTGGGATTGGAGAGGTGAGATTGAGGCATTGGGTTGAGGCATCAATCCTGTTCAAGATGATCTAGCCCATCTGTCCTTTCATTTTCAATTTGTTAATTTCTCTTGTCTTCAAGCCAGACTGCCTTCCAACTAATCTTTATGTCTTTTCTGAAATGTAGTCATGAACAGAAACTGACATTCACAGCAGAAATGTACAATACAGGAGGAGGTCATTTCCCCCTTCACGTCCATGCAAGTAAAAGAGAGCATTTAACATATTGAGGCAGCCCAAGGCATCACAGCAGCCAGGTTACCTAAAACTGACACCAAGCCAAAGAAGGAAACGTTAGTACAAGTCTGGTCATTGGCATGGATTTGGGGATGGAGAGAGCAGTGGATATGGAGGATCTTCTGGAACTGAGGGCTTAAATGGTTGTAGCTATATTTGGTATTAGCAACAAGCGGTAAGTTGGCAACAGCAGGGTCAGAAATGAAAGATTTCTAGATGAGGCTACAGAGACAAAGTGGGGAAATCCCCTATAGATCTCTGCAGATGATGATTTTATGAATTAGGCACTACTGTACTGGAATCTATTGGTGATCAGTGACCATAAGGGTGATGCATGGTATCCCTTAACATCCACGCAGCTGAGTTTTTGGTAAAACATGTTTATAAAGAGTGTAATATGGGCAGAGAGCCATGTGAGCATTCAAGCAGTTTACAAAGCCAGGGAGTATGTTGTGACTCAAAGCCAGGGTCACATTCAACTAATTCAAAGAATGAAAATATTTCTAATTATCAAATTCATATTATGATACCATATTAAATGCCAGGACATTAAGCAGAACGCATGAAATTTATTTTATCAAAGAATTCTTGAAGATGGTTTTCAATGCATTGTGATAATTCATAAATCAGAAATGTAACTTTTCCAAAAGTGAATAATTGTTATTTGGGAAATGATAAGAGAAAGCCCCATTTATAATAACGGTGATAACCCTTCCTCCCTGACAATATTGCAGCCTCAAAGAGGCAGAGGCCACAACATACAAACATTATAGTGCTTAACTATAATAATTAAATCATGTAATAGAATATAATCAAATAATTACCAGCATTCTGCTTAATTGCACATGAATACTGAATTAAAACCAGTAGCAGAATATTTAGTTGGCATGGATAAGCATTCTCAAAGTAAATCAGAATTCATAAAAGCCTTTGAACAAAAATCCCAACACTGTTTTCTCTTGAAATAGAATAGAATAGAATAGAATAGAATAGAATTACCTTTATTGTCATTCAGACCTTACGGTCTGAACGGAATTTCGTGCCTGCAGTCATACATACAATAATACAATAATAAACAACAATAAACACAAATTAACATCCACCACAGTGAGTCCTCCAAGCACCTCCTCACTGTGGTGGAGGCAAAAATCTTAGGGCTGCAGTCTCTTCCCTCCTCTTCTCCCTCTGCGCTGAGGCGATTACCCACCGGGCGATGGTACAAACAGTCCCGCGGCTCACCGAACCCCGCAAACGGGCCGGCTCAAACACGGCGGCCCAGGGTGGTCGAAGCTGCCGCCCTCCAGTCCAACGGACACAGCCGCTGGCCCGCGGCTCAACCCCGGACTCAGGTCACCGCCGCCAGAACGCCGTCCCAGCCACCGGAGCACCGTTCCTGCCCCGAGCCGGATCGCCCTCACGTGAGTGCCGTTCCTCCCTCGAGCTGGGCCGCTCCGACGGGAGCGCCGTACCTCCCTCGAGCTGGGGCGCTCCAACGGGAGCGCCATTCCACCCTCGAGCTGGGCCGCTCCGACGGGAGCACCATTCCACCCTTGGGCTGGGCCGCTCCGACGGGAGCGCCGTACCTCCCTCGAGCTGGGCCGCTCCGACGGGAGCGCCATTCCACCCTCGAGCTGGGCCGCTCCGACGGGAGCGCTGTACCTCCCTCGAGCTGGGCCGCTCCGACGGGAGTGCCATTCCACCCTCGAGCTGGGCCGCTCCGACGGGAGCGCCACAGCCCCTCACGGGAGAGTCTCAGCCCCGCGCCAGGCCGCCCTCACGGGAGCGTCACAGCCCCTCACGGGAGCGCCGTTCCAGCCCCGAGCCGGACCGCCCTCACGGGAGCGAGCCCAGGGCAAGTCCTGACTGGCTCTGCCTCCGGAGTCTCGAGGTCGCCAGCTCCGCCATTAGGCCTCAGCGCAGACGGAGGCAGAGAAAGGGGATACGACAAAAAAGTTGCATTCCCCCGAAGGGAGAGACAACAAGCCCCGTTTCAACCCCCCACCCCCCACATAAACACAACCTAAAAACCAAAAACTTAACTAGACAAAACGAAAAAAACAACACAAAAAAAGTAAAAACGAACGGACTGCAGGCGAGCCGCTGCTGCCAGGGCAGCGCCGCCACTTCCGGATGAATGAATATGAATTAATGACAAAAAACAGAATTGGTGCATTTAACACTTCCACAAATTAATACTTGCACACCTCATTACCATGTCAGCCTTGTCATTGGCGATTTTAAGCTCTTTTTCTTTTATTTCCAGTTCTTTGCTAAGGGCTACAACAGATTCCGAAGCTTCCTTCAACTTCTGCAAACCAGTCTTCATTCTTGAGGAGGAAAGAGAAACAACTAACTCCATTTGTGCAATCAACAGAATGAAAACAGAACAATGTGAAGAAGTAAAATGGCCATACTGAATGACGAAATAGCCTCACATCCCCCTGAGGATTAGCTCGAGTCAGCAATTTTCCTTCTGAGTTAGATGATTGTGGGCTCAGATAATCCAGATATTGAGCAAAGAATGTAGACCAACAGTCCAGTGGAGAACGCAAGCTACACTGTTGAAGTTGATATCATTTTAAATGCAACATTCCACTGAGGTCCTGTCAACACTTTCAATAGCAGGAGTAAGATCTCATGATAGTTTTTCCACACACGATCAAGAGAGCTTTTACTGGTGTCCTAGCCAACGTTTCCTCCTAAATCAGCATTAATATGGAATAGATTATCTTCTCATTATTTTTACTATTGTCTACAGGAGTGTTATTCAATGTAAATTGGCTACAGCTATCACTATATTACAGCAGTGACTACATTTCAGATGTACAGTATATTATTTGTAAAGTTCTTTAGAACATGAGGTTGCTTTATCAATTCCCTTTTTTTTTAAAAACAATAATGCGTGTAATATTTGTTTGAAAAGGAATAGAGAACATTTTTTTCAGGGCCAGTCAAATCACCTCTCTGCCATAGTCTGCAGCTCCGATTGTTTCTCCTGGTACACGACTTTATAGCTCTGAATGAAGGACAGATATGACTTGGGTGTAACATGGGTTGAACGGCGATACCTATGAATGGAAAATCAAAGTTACTGACTGAATTACAAAGAACAGTTGTGCAAGTGTGCTAAAATTAGCAGGAATATGATTTACCATCTATACGTTGCAGCTGGTGCTGAAAACATTTAATAACAATTTTAACAAATGCCTTTAACATGATCACCCCATATTTAACAAACAATATAACTGATTCATTAGATATCAGTTCTATTCTGAAAGTTACCATATTACAGAAGCCAACCCCATTGTTAACAGAGAATTGTAGGGCATATTTAAATTCATTCTTCTCTTCGCCATACAACTGGCCACAAGAAAGGCTATGATCAGGTCAGTAGTTTTCAAAATATAATTCAAATGAAAATACTCGAATCAAAGCCATATAGAAGGGCTAAAGGTGAAACAGTCCAGTAACATCTGCAATAGAATTATCAAGCCAGGAATGGCTTGCCAAATAAATATAAAGACTAGTATACTGCAGGAAAACAGATTCAGTTGATATATTCTAAGGTAAAGTATACCTGCTGGCTGTACGTGTGGCTAAGCAGAAACATTATGCAAGTTCCAAATTAAGAAATCAGAATTCCTCTGGGTACTTTCAGCTATTCAAGTCTAGCTCTTCTTCTTATCGAGTCCACACACAAGATTAGAAGTTGTTCAGCCAGAGCTGAACACACTTCTTGGCATCTGCCCAATGGTGTCTGTCTTGCGCTTCTTGTGCTTCTTGTGCGTGGTGGTGGAAAGATTGGTTGAAACAGGGCCGCGACGTGAACGCTCTTTCCTTGGCCCCCAAGTCTAGCTGAAAGCTTACCTTAGATTTAACACAGTTCAGTAAATCATTATTCTGGAACTTGAGCAGGGATTCTTGGAAGTTTTAAATTATAACTATCCAGTTAATGTTAACTGG
Source organism: Amblyraja radiata (assembly GCF_010909765.2). Taxonomy (NCBI): domain Eukaryota; kingdom Metazoa; phylum Chordata; class Chondrichthyes; order Rajiformes; family Rajidae; genus Amblyraja; species Amblyraja radiata. The sequence goes on along the minus strand of NC_045972.1, from coordinate 40,074,765 downwards.
CTGTAAGTTACTACGTCTCAGTGAATTAATCCAGTAAGATGCCTTTTAATAGACACATGAGATCAAGGTAGCTGTAAGTGTAACAATAGCATAAGTGTAATCTGCACCTCAGTGACAGCAATGTTTAAGAACCATCATTCTAGTATTTCAGCAAGATTTAGAAGCAGAGTAGACATTCACCACTTTGTGCCTGCTCCACCATTCAAATAAGATCAAGAGCGATTTTTTCATGGTATTCAATTTCCTAGGCTAACCCCATAAGAATGAATGGATGGAAACCAATAATCTACTAAAAACCCTTTAGAGTAAATATATTAGAGTAACATTAATATACTATATTGTTTACACTTAGATCTACATAAAGTCAACAAATGCTTAGAAAAATGTGTAATTGCTAACATTTTAAAAGACAATATGGCACCGAAGAAACATCAAATCATCAGCAAAACTGGATTTATATAACTTGAAAAATGGAGGCACCAATTGCACCTACTTTGAAGGAAAACTGAGCAATTTGATTCCCTTCATGCTCTTCAGATCTAAACAGAATTATTGAAAGTTACACAATTATTGAACATTTGCAGCCTTTTCATCCCGAGCCTCCATTCATCTGCCAAACAAGCCCATCCTGCCCCCACCTGTATCCACCGTTCATTTGCCAGGCTTTGTTCTGCTTCCATCTTTCTTTTCCAGCTTTCCGTCCCTCAATTCAAATCAGTCTGAAGAGGGTTCAGACCCTAAACGTCGTTTGTTCATTCCCTCCACAAAAGCACTTTGTGTTTTTATGAAAGGTTTTCAGCTTTGCTATTTGTAATTTTCTCTGAATTTACAAGCTATTTATTAGTAAAATGCGGACTCACCTTTCAAAGTACAAGACACATTTCTCTGCTACACCATCCTGGAAAGTACCCATGCACTCCACCACTTCCTGCTTCACCTCCAGGCTGCAGTCGATCTCAAATGAGGACAAGAAGTGTTCAGATACTACAGGAAAACAATAGTTTTTTTTGTAACCTTTAAAACAACGTTCTGCAAAGTAATTGTGATTTCTGCAGTCAAAAATTGTCCTATCACAATCAACAACAAAAAATGTTTGATGTACGCTTTGGAGTTTATAATGAGGGTGATCGTATTGAAACAAATAAGATGCTGAGGCAGCATGAGAGGATGTCCACCACTAGTGGTAATGAACGAGGGGACATCGTTGAAAGATTAGAGAATGACCATTTAAAATGATGTATAGGAATGTCTTCTCACAGAGTGTGGTGACTCTTTAGAATTCTCCACCCAAGGAGCAATGGAGTCTATATCAATGAGGATATTTGAAAAGGAGAGAGATACATTTTCAGAATTTTGTGGAATTGAAGGCTAGGGGGTGGGAGATTGCAACCTTCACGTGGTCCGCCCTGTTTCGACGAATGCAATCAACCTGGCGTGCACAATTAAAGAAGATCAAATAGAACAAGTTGTCGTACAACTTTAGGCTGTGCACGCCATACGCAAGAAGAAGAAGAAGAAGGACTATGTGGAACTGGCACAGAATAGGTCTTTGGGAGGTCAGCCATGCGCAGGACTCATGGAACCTGGCTACCCACTCCTGCTCCTATTGTCTTGTGTACTGATGTTATAATCATAACACTTGCCCACTCTGAAAAGTAAAAAAAAAAAACAGCCACAAGTTTTATCCCTTTCACTTCAATGACTAAGATTTGATTTCATACACCTTGATGCTGGAAGTCTCATTTCACATAGCAAATTGTGTAACCTATGACTCACTGATCTATATTATTTTGATTTTATATTACTTTGGAAATGTCATTCCCCATTTCTGCATTCATTAGATTTGAGAAGATTATCATAATAGCTTTTGAGGCGAATGTTGAGAGCAACCGGTGTAAGACTACAATGCTGTTGAAAATGGTAATTTTGTACTTCAACGGTTTACTGAATAATTTACAGACCATGTGTGCTCTTTGAAATAATATTCTTTCTCCTCTACTCCATGAGAAAAAGCAATGCTCAAAAAATATGCAAACAAACTTTGTGAAAAATATATTTGCTCAGTGTTCATTCAAAGTGGGTGCAATTGGTGCCTCCATTGTTACAAATTATACAAATCCAGTTTTGCTAATTATGTTTAACTAATTAATTTCTCGTAGAACTTTTGTTTCATTTTAATATTTACATTGAACTATTTCTATATGTCCAATTATCATCGACTTTTTAGACTTTTTTTAAGAGATACAGAGTGGAAACAGGCCCTTCGGCCCAGCAAGTCCATGCCGACCAGTGATTACCCTGTACACTAGCACTATCCTACACACTAGGATACCCTGTACACTAGCACTATCCTACACACAATTTAAAATTTACAGAAGCCAATTAACTTACAAACCTGTACGTCTTTGGAGTGTGAGAGGAAACCAAAGATCTCGGAGAAAACCCATGCGGTCATGGGGAGAACGTACAAACTCCTTACAGACAGCACCCATAGTCAGGATCGAACCCAGGTCTCTGGTGCTGCAAGCGCTGTAAGGCTGCAACTCTACTGCTGCGCCACCGTGCCACCCTTGATAACAGTAACCTGTCAAAAGGTTATCAGTGTGTTCCAGGGATAGGGCCTGAGGAACTCATGCCTGAGGCTTAGTCGCTACCAGTGGACCACACTGGATCAGGGGTGGGTGGGGATGACAGAACAGACCAAGCACAATACAACTTAAAGGGCGCAGAATAAAGAGAAAAAGGATAGGGAAATCGTGCAGCCAGGGTTACAAATACTTTGAATGTTGAATTCTAATTGAAGTTATCTCATATACAACATACTCCACATTCAGTCCTACCTGCAATGAGAGCATCCTTTGGCCAGCGACTGAACCAATCCATGGTGCAACCAGAAATCAGTGCTGGGAATTTCAGCGCTCGATTTCGGAACTTTTCTCCAACTGGTGAGAAACAAAGCACGGCGTGCAAGTTCTGCCGCACTCGGCACATGAAATAATCGTACAGGTTTTCATTAGTTGGGGGTCGTCTAGGAAACTGTTGCTTCATTGCAAGTGCAAGATCATTGCAAATTTCATCCATTTCATCTCGATTAAAGAGGTTTGAAACCTACAAAGATAATTACAACTTAAATATTACATTCAACCCACCTGAAATTCACCCGCTAAAATCCCACAGCAATATTATGCTTTCCCTCAAAACAAGACCTTTCTATCCCCCACATTCAATTATCTGGAAATTATTTACCACATTCTCTTAACACGATGTACACTATGTAGTCATTGGAGCACATTTTACTCATCCTCCAAAATGTATTCTTTGGGTACACAGCAGAGTAGATTTCAGAGACAGAGTACAATGATCTGACACAACATTGCATTTTATTGAGTGTTAACTTAGTTGGGGTTTTTGTTCGGCTTAACTGTTAATTGTGGTAGTTTCAGGATTCAATTTTGGCGCACGTTTTGTCAGATGTGAAGGTGATGGTGTATCTGGCAAATTGTAATAACAATTAGAATGTGCTTTCTTAAAAATCAAATCATAAGTCAATATTATCTGGTATCTCACCCCACCCAAATCAGGATTTTGCTTTGTATTGCAAATAATTTTTCTCAGCTTCAGTATATTTTCTGTTCAATGGAACATAGAACAGTACAACACAAGAGCAGGCCATTCAGCCCACCATGTCTGTACTAAACATGATACCGAACACAATATCCTGATGATAGTGAGATTAAGGCACTGCTGCAGGGAAGACTTACTCTCTCAGTTAGCACCTGAAGCTTGCCAACTAAATACATCATTCTTTGAAAATAGACCAAATCTACATTCTTATCAAACAGAGGAGATTCTGAACCTACAATAATTTCCTCAGGAACCTGATGTCAATTCATCAGTCAAATGAAAAGAAACATAACCTGTATAACACAGCAAAACACTCACAATGCATGCAAATTCTTCACATAAAAATGCATTGCTGCTTGTGAATACTTCAAGTATTCACCAGCAACGACAGAAACAAAATTCGATAACATTTTAATAGGGCACAAAGTAATAAGGCACACATGTATCTCAAGATTGTACAAAAACATGTAAAGATTGTACCAGACCTCTCCAGAGGAAAGCACATTGTTCAAATACTCCAGAAAAGCCTCATCCTTGATTTCATTGTCGGTAAAAATAAAGGTTACTCCATTTCCGTCCTGTCCAGCTGTTTTGTACAGAGTCTTCAGATCTTCCAACAGGTCTGAGGTACTGTATGATCTGATTATATACAAGTTATACAAAGATAGCTACAGTAATTGTTCTGAATATCAGTGCTTTCCTATGAACACACTTAATAGTCCATTACAATTGAGTCTATTCCTCTTGTTCCCAGGCTTTGGTAATATGTAATCATGTTAACTGTTCAGTCTGACTTCTTAAACTGTCTATTATATAAATTCTGAATGCAGACCGCAAAGAAAATATTAGTCTTACGATACCTGAGTGGACATCTAAAATTATTTCCAACATGAGTCATGGCAAATTATGAAACTCTGCTTTCTTATATTCTTGTATGTGGATTAATTTAGGGAGATAAAAGGACAACCGAAGACTTTGGACAGAAAACCTGAAGGAAATTTTACTCTGCATCCAGAAACTCTTCAATTATACTTCAGCAATGTAGCAGAGACATTTTCAATGCAATATGATCTACAGTCCTTCCAGAAAATGAGAAATAATTTGAGCATTTTCTAGTGCAGAAATCACAGTGCAATGTGCCCCATTAGCATTTAAGCATCTCCTCGTGGTTTTAGCCACTAGAGATTATGATTGTTCATTGAAAATATTTGGCAAGAATTAGCAAAAGCAAATTCCTTCCACAGTGGCTTTTCAACCATTCCTGATTTTCGTGTTAGTCCATTTGTAGAGATAAATATTTTACAGGACACACACATGCACACATTCATATTTCAGGTGTAGATTTACCTGGTGAGAGTGATTTGGAATGTCTGGTACCCAGCAATAAATGAAGTGAGTCTTGTTAGGCTCTGTTTACCCGAACCACCCACACCAACAAGCAGAGCATTGCCCCGAGGTGTTCTGATGATGCGCGATATCTGCAAGTGAATTCCGGGACAACGGTTAAGTTGCAAATCTCGCATGAGGAAAAGTTTGGTTTTTTACAATGATGCCTTGATTTTGGTGACAATTCCAATGTTATCAAATCTTCTTTCTTTCCTGCACCCCACCTCTCCCCCCTCGCCCCCCCCCCCCCAAAAAAAAAAGCTGCTACAAAGTTGCTGAAGCAATAACTTCATTGTTACTGTTCATCTCAGGGACCCTATGGCAAATAAACAGTCTTGAATCTTGAATAAGATATTGCCAAGAGTGCAACATCCCTCCAGAATAACATTGAATATTAGTGTTGGTATACGTGCTCTTCAGTAGTACTCCATCTCAGAATCAGAAGCAAAGGAGTGTTTTCAGTGGGCCAAGGCTGAATCTTATAGTAAAATCTAACACGCTACTTCCCAAATTGGCATCAGTTTTAAACCTATATACTGTACAGAGCACAGGCTAGCAATGCATAGCTTTAAAACTAGGAGTGAATTATGTTGTGAAAGAAAATTTATCCGGTCTCACCTTGACCAGGTGAATTATGGCATCTTCAAAGAAGACCAAGTCCAGATGCCCCCCTCGTACTGTCTCGTTGTAAAGGAACATGAAAAGATTCATTCTCTCTTTTAAGACTTCCAAAGATTCCACAGCCTCATACACTTTCGGCATCTCATATTCTTTGTCCTCTGGTTCCGCTCCTGGAGAATAAATAGACTGATTTGGCGAGATGAGCAAAATAAGGTTGATTAAAATAAGTTTTTATTTGTAACGACAAACAGAATGTATAACTCAACCACGTGCTGGGTCAGCCAAATATCTTGAAGCTCCTGCTACACAGGTGGAGCTCAACTGAGGAATCAAAAGCTCGCGAGAACACACCCGCGATCACGTGACAGCGCCAGCCAATAGCGAGGGTTCGCATTGCCTCAAGTCACCACTAGGTGCCGCTACAGGAACCGTTCCCCCCCCAGAACCCGAGGTAAGGAACCGAGTGAGAGACTGAATGAGGGGCACAACTGATGGTACAGGTGGAACTGGCGGAACAGAGTCAGCAAACGTTAAAGGTGCAGGGAATACAGGCACAACAGGTGCAACTGGGACGACCAGCGGACGACCTCTACACCGGGGTTGAGCCACCACCAACGGCTGTCAATATCCAGGTGGGCGTGCTTGAGGTGAGCGACTGAAACGATCTCCTCCCGATCCCCGACATCCAACAGAAAAGTCGCGACGCCGGGTCGCAACGCCGGGAAAGGACCTTCATAAATCCGCTGCAGTGGTGTCCGGTGCGAGTCCCTGCGGAGAAATACAAATAAACAGTCCAGCGGCACATATACCGGAGCCGTCCCATGCCGAGAGGTTGGAACAGGAGCCAAGCTGCCCACTTTCTCCCGGAGATTCGCCAAGACAGACGAAGCGGGCTCCAGCAGCCCTCGAGCCGCAGGAAGGAAATCCCCGGGTACCCGCAGCGAGGAGCCGTACACGAGCTCAGCGGATGACGTGTCCAAATCCGCCTTCGGGGCCGTGCGAATACCCAACAACACCCAAGGCAACTGGTCGACCCAGTCCGGGCCCGTGAGCCGTGCCTTCAGCGCCGACTTCAAATGCCGGTGGAAACGCTCCACCAACCCGTTGGCCTGAGGGTGATAGGCGGTGGTATGATACAACTGCACCCCATACAACTGAACCAGAGCTGCCCACGAAGCTGAAGTAAACTGAGCTCCTCGGTCAGTAGAGATGTCCTCAGGCACGACAAAACGAGTAATCCAGTGAGCCGAGAGAGCTCGAGCACAAGACGCAGCGGAGGTGTCGGTGAGCGGAATTGCCTCTGGCCACCTCGTGAAGCAATCCATGATGGTCAGCAGGTGGGTGGCACCACGAGACAGCGGCAGCGAGCCCACAAAATCGACGTGGACGTGCTGGAAATGGCAAGAGGGAACCACAAAATCCTGCATCGGTGCCCGCACATGATGCTGGACCTTCAACGTCTGGCAGGAAATACAGGCCCTGGCCCAGGCCGCGACCTGCTTACGAAGGCCCTGCCAGACAAACTTGTCCGCCACCAACGCAGAAGTCACCCAGATGGAAGGGTGTGCCAGAGCATGGATAGCGTCGAAAACACGCCGTCGCCAACCCACGGGGACAATAGGGTGTGGTCTACCGGTGGACACGTCGCAGAGGACCGGCACCTCTACTGGACCAAAAGAGACATCGGTCAACGTCAACCCTGAGGCAGCCGTCCAGTGAACGTCCATTTCGCCACCCTCGCGTTGTGTGGCGATGAGCTCCGCATAATCCACGCCGGGGTCCACAGCCATCACAGCCGGGACCGCAGGACGAGACAATGCGTCCTCGACCAGGTTCAGCTTGCCGGCCACATGCTGAACGTCGGTGGTGAACTCTGACACAAAGGCTTGGTGCCGTTGTTGATGAGCTGATCAGGGTCGGACACCTTGGTAAAGGCGAACGTCAGGGACTTGTGGTCCTTGAAGGCCGTGAAGGGTTAGCCCACGAGGAAGTATCAGAAATGGCGGACAGCCAAATAAAGGGCCAGGAGCTCCCGGTCGAAGGCGCTGTAACTTCGCTCCGGGGGTCGCAGGTGACGGCTAAAAAATGCCAGCCGTCGTCGATTAACTGCTCAAGCACCCCTCCGACAGCCGTACCTGAGGCGTCCATAGTGAGGGCGTTTGGGGCAGCAGCCCGCGGGTGCACCAGCATGGTGGCCTTGGCCAACGCCTCCTTCGCGCCGTCGAACGCAGCCGCGGCCTCGTCATGCCACACGAGGTCCCGTGGCTTACCGGCGAGGCACTGAAACAAAGGCTGCATGATCCAGGCAGCCGCCGGCACGAAGAAGAGAAAATGGAACCACTTTTACCGCAATGTATCTCAAAGATAAAAAAAGTGTAGTGGCATTTGTGACCAGTCAAACGAATGATAAGAACTCAAGATGCTCTTAAGTCGGTGATCTACAAATTAGAGATTATGTTAAATCTAATACACAAGTTTACAGGAATAGGGAATCAGAAATTCTTGATGAATGTCTGAACAAGCATCCTAATACTGAAAAACTAATAGCTTATATTTATAACACCCTACTAAATAACGAGGTACCACCGACCGAACCATATAGATACAAATGGGAAAATGAAATAGGTCATCCTATCACGAAAGATATGTGGGACGAAAGTTTACAACAAATACATCAATGTTCATTAAATGCCAGACATACTTTAATACAATGCAAGGTCTTACATAGACTACACTTCTCTAAAATAAAACTAAATAGAATCTTCCCACAAATCTCTCCTATTTGTGATAAATGTCTACATTTAGAGGCTAATTTAACACATACGTTTGCAAACTGTATAAAACTTAAACATTTCTGGACTGATATTTTTGAAATAACTTCAGAAGTTATTAATACAAAACTGGACCCAGACACAAAATTAATAATACTTGGAATATCAGAACAAAGCTTAACACTCACAACAAACCAAAGAAACTTCCTCAATTACAGTATAATAACCGTAAAAAAATTAATATTAAAAATTTTGGAAAGGCCCTACAACCCCCACAATTAAAATGTGGATTACGGAAATGTCGGAGACCCTATACTTAGAAAGAATTAGACTTGTCTTAATGGACAAACAAGATCTTTTCCATAAAATTTGGGCTCCATTCATTAACTATCTGAAGGGATAGATTGGCACAGCACGAGGACCCAGCTGAAACTTGAACTCAGGAATAGATGAAAAGCTATACTTTATAACCCATTCCACCTCCCTTGTTTTTCTGTAGTGTTTTTTTTTGCTTTCTTTTTTATTTGTAACTTTCTACCCTCTCTTTTTCCCTCTTTCTATAAAAAATAAAAACACTAGAAGCAGAAGTAATTGATAATGGAAAATTTTAATAATGTATGACTGATGTATATGAAAAGTTTTTTTTACTATAATATGTAACTACATTTTATAATATGTCTACTTCTAATAAATAAATAAATAAATAAATAAAAGAAAAGAACTCAAGATGCTCTTAAGTCGGTGATCCAATGGTGGGTTACATCCTGTGTGTGAATGAGCATGCAAATAGTGTCCTGACCTGTAGCTTCGGGTGGGTCACGCAGGAAATCTATAAAGAAGTTTTCAGTCTCTTCTGCACTCATGACACTCCTCATTTCTTCCCCAAATTCTTCAGCAGCCACATCCATCAGCGTTTTATGAAACCATTCACAGTCCTCGGAGCTTGTAAAACGATCAGCCACTACTCGGGTACATTCGTGTTGCCAGAGCTTCAGAAGAATCTGTTTAAAACAATGTTTTCAACGTGTCATGTTCATGTAAGAGTTAAAATAAAGAAGAATTGCATATCTTTCAAAATCTACTTCAAACTACTATAGTGTGCTGTTCTGGTTTCAGGAAGGATGAATGTGGAGGCTTTGGAGCGGGTGCAGAATAGGTTCACCAGGATGTTACCTGAATATTACATCAATTATAAAGAAAGCACATCAACGCCTCTACTTCCTGAGAAGATTACTGAGATTCGGTATGTCAGAGAAGGTTCTCTTGAACTTCTACATGTGTACGTCAGAGAGCATAGTGACTGGTTGCATCACGGCCTGGCTCAGCAACTTGAATGCCCAGGAGCGAAGAAGACTGCAGAAAGTTGTGAACACTGCCGAGTCCACCACCGGCTCTGACCTCCCCACCATCAAAGGGATTTACCGGAGTCGCTGTCTCAGAAAGGCAACCAGTATTATCAGAGACCCACTCCACTGTGGCCACACACTCATTTTACCCCTGCCATTGGGAAGAAGGTACAGGAGCCCGAAAACTGTAAATTTCATAAACTAGAAGCCATATCATAATGAGAAAGTTTAAAGATTTAAAAGTTACAAAATGAAATGCTTTCACCTTTCCCCTATTACACTAGCAAGGCTAACAGAAATGTTTTTGCCTTTCTTCAATAACACAGGCGAGATAACAGCACAACTATATGAATATTTTCCTTTCTGATATAAGCAATCAGAAGTATGTTCAGACAATGGTTCTTTCCCTCTGCTCTACTGGTTGCAATGTACAAACATTGGATCAACAAGGTCAAAAAACAAGAGTGCTTGAATCCGCAAAAAATAGCTTCTTTAGCATAACCATATATGGTCTAACCTTTCCTCTCTCAGAAGAACCTGTCAATCTTAACAGGCAAGAGGCTGTACAATGCTCTGTAAGATAAAGTATTGCTGAATTGCTGATTATTGGGGTATACATATATCTGATTGAACATTACCTCTGTGTGTGGGAATAGAGTGAACCTATAGTCTGTATATTACGTACTGTAAGAGTTTACTGCCACACCTGTCTGGCGAAATAAAGGTTTTACTACTTGATTACTAATTTTATTGCGTTTTTGTCTGTTTGAAGTGAAATGAACCTTAACAATTAAGGGGAGCGGGCGAAGCTTTAAAGAAGATGTATGAGGAAAGTTTTTGTTTACATAGATAGGTCCCTGGAAAGGAAGCTGGTGGAGGTAGATTTGGTCACATTTAAGAGGGGGTGCATGGTATGAGAGTCATGTTTAAGATAGATATGTGAACATGCAGGGAATTATGTGATATGGATTATATGTAGGCAGATGGGATTAGTTTAATTTCACATCATGGTCGGTGCAGACATCTTGGGTCGAAGGGCCTGTTCCTGTGCTGTAATGTTCTATATTCTCTGCTTCACAATCGATGCATTATCTTTCATACACAGTCACTGCTGACAAGCACAAGATCTATTTTCATACCAGTTCCACAATGACAATCTGATTAGACCACAGCTCATGCCTGATTGGCAATAATGGGGTTGAAGAAAACATTTTGGCCAAGACGTAGTTCTATTTTGAAAGTTAATTTTGCCATCGTTTCACATCAGATGACTTTACTTAACATGTGACATGAGAGGCAGCAGCTCTGAAAATGCAATATGCCCTGAACACGTTGATAATGTGTCTACCTAGAATACATGCTGAAGTTCTGGAGTAGGAACATAAAATTGCAATCTTCTGACACAAAGCTAAAGGGCCTGTCCCACTTGCGCGTCATTTACGCGACATCATTTATGCGACACGATGCGTGGTGAGGCATGGTGGCATAGGCAGTGACGCCCCAGGATTTTGGGATTCATAAAATCTTCACGCGCCACCTGCGTGACGTGCAAATAGCGCCCAAGTGGGACAGACCCTTAAGAGTTCACCTGTGTGGGGTCAACAATTTCTTGACAACGGTGCTGTATTCCATTTTGGAATTACTTGGAGTATACATGAGACCTAGGCTTCTTTTAAGCTGACAAGAATACATACAGAGCTAGCATTCTCCGCAAATGATTGGCAGCAGACTGCACTTTAACTTTCTCTGTTGAGAATGATCCCTTCTATTTCAAATGCCTCCTTGAAACGCAGGGTTTATTTAAAACACAAAGTGCTGGAGGAACTATGCTGATCAGTCAGAATCTGAAGAAGGGACCTGGCCCAAAACATCGCCTGTCCATTCCCTCCACTTTGTGTTTCGCTCATGATTCCAGCATTTGCAATTCATAGCATCTCCAGGGAGTTGATTTAGTTGGACGAGAGAGAAAACGGACACTGGTGCCCAGGTCACCATCCACACAAGTCTACACACAAAATATTCAAATCTGAGGTGAAAAAATCCAAAAATTATGAATAAAACTAGCATATAGAAATGTGAGGAAATTTTTATACATGGCCCTGCTATTTGTATGAAAGTTCTCACATTGAACATGCCCTTTAAGTATCATAGCACAGGAACAGGTCTTTCTGCTCATGACGTCTGTGCCGACCATGATGCAATTTAAAATATTTCCATTGCCTGTACATGTTCTATATCCCTCTATCCTCTAGCTGTTAATGTGCCCATCTAAATGCCCTTCACACATTGTCTCCACCACATTCCCTGGAATCATGTTCCAGGCTCCTACTACATTCCATATAATAGTTATCTCACAAATCTCCTTTAACCTCCCCCACTCATCTTAAATCAATGCCTTTGTGTTTGATATTTCCAACTTTGGAAAAAGACTGACAATCTACCCTATCTATGCCTCGTAATTGTATTTACTTCTATCATCAGATCGCCCCTCAGCCTCCACCACTCCACAGAAAACACAATCCAAGTTTATTTAAGCTCTCCTATAGCAACTACTCTTTAATCATGGCAACATCTTGTATGTTGACAATAAATTGAATTGTATTGTATTGTATTGTATTGTATTGTATTGTATTGTATTGTATTGTATTGTATCTTCATGCACCCTCTCCAATGTCTCCATCCTTCCCATTGTGTGGTCTAACCATTATGGCCCGACCAATGTTTTATACAACTGCAACATGACTCACCCACTTTAATACTCAATGCCCCAACTTATAAAGGCAAGTATGTTGTGCACCTTCTTTACCACTCTACCTACTTTCATTGCCATTTCCAGGGAGCAATGGTCCTCATTATCCCTTTGTACATCAATTGTCCTAAGGCTGCATTGGGATATCCTAATGCAGCCTTAGCAATACATCACCACTCGTTAACTACATACATTCCTGTTACATTTGACCACCCAATGTGCATCACCTCACACGTGACCAGATTGAACTCCACATGCCACTTTTCCACCCATATTTCCAACTGATCTATATCTAGCTGTATCCTTCGACAATCCTCCTCACGATCCACAATTCACCCAATGTTTGTGTTGTTTGCAAACTTACTGAGCAGGTCACTTACCATTTCATCCAAATCATTTCTATTTATCACAAACAATTGAGGTCCCAGCACTGATCCCTGCAGAACACCAGTGGTCTTAAGTCAGAATACCCCTTCCTCCCCAACCCCAATCCAACTTTCTGATTTCTAAGGCAAAGCCAATTTTGAATCAAATCTACCAAGTAAGGTATCTATCCCTTAATTTTCTCATTCAGCCTACCATGAGAGACCTAGTTGAATACTTTCCTAAAGTCCATGTAGACAACATCCACTGCCCTCCCTTCATCAACAATCTTCGTCTCCTCCTCATAATGTGTGTAAGACATGAGCTCCCCATCACAAACCCCTGCTGACTAAATCTAATAGGTCTTTGTTTTTGCAGATATGAATAAATCCTACTCCCAAGAAACTTCTCAATAATTTCCCTGCTATTGATAGGCACAGCAGCCGATGATATCTCCACATTTGCTTTGAAACACATCCCTTTGTTAATACAGAAAGCTTTACCTCTTTACAATGAATGACCTCTGCAGTGGTGATGAGCATGCCTTGCCAGATTCTGGAGAGGTCCCGTAAATTGAACACATAATGAAATTTTGCTGGTGTAGGAAGCATCTTCACTTTGACAAGTTGCCAGAGTTTGCGTGTGATGGGAACAAGTTGAGCTGCCAAAGCTGCAACCTCCTCAGTGAACCTCCGTTGCTTGCAGAAATGTCCCACTGCAATCACACCTGCAGCCAATTGAAGACATCAACAGAGAAAATACAGCTACTTATTTAGGTGTGTTTTTGAAAGCAACATTTCTTAGCTTATAAAATAATGCACTCCCAAATTAATCCTAAATATTTAACAAAACATTTTAACCACTGACCACAATCAAACTCCACGGTCCCCTTTCACATTTCTAATCCTTGCTGTGAATGCAGACATTTGTTAATGAAACATAATTCTTATTGGTGGCATCGAGAATTTTTTGTCAAGTACTGCAAATCAATACATTCCTAACTTACCAAAGATTTTGTCAATGGAGATGTTTGAAGACAATGTACAATTAAATATGGCAAAATGCCTCTTCAGCCTTTGAGGAATATCATTCCGTCCTCCGCCAGGATGGATCATTGCAGCAATAAACTGCATGTCCACAATATGTGTGAACTCTCCTGGCTTCTCCAGGCTATAGAATCCATTCTGTTCTATCAGCTGCCTCAAAATTTCATTGGTTACCTGAGAGCATGATAAGATGTTATGTTACCAATGTTTTCCTGGTACCACTTTATTCAATTTCAGTTGTACAATACAAACTTTCAATTTCAACAATACACAAAAAATGTTCTCATCTCATTCTGTTGATCTATGATGTCTACTATCTGGAATTGGAATAGAACCACCAACCTCCCTTAAGCACTATTCTGACTGAGCAATACATGACTGCTCATTATCACCCTCTGGTTCGAAATCCTGGAGCACTCCCACCTCCCACCGCCTTGCCCCCAGCAGTATTTTTTCAAAGACAATTAGGTGGGGCCCACACACAGGTCCCACAGCAGTCCGCAAAAATGAATATTAAAATCTGCAACAATGATCACCAGGCATGTCTATCTTTGCAGCTGCAGAATGAGCAAACTACTTCATCCTATGTTAGATGAAACTTTGCTATCAAATGACAATGTCACATTTTAATGATTTTTCTCCTAATTTTAAATTCCTGGAGATGCCAGCTAAATTATACAGGGCTGGCAACCTGATATCATAGCGACGCAGTGGTGCTGGTTACCAATGGGAACGGTGACGGATGCACCACACATCTCTGTCCTGCAGTTCCTGCGGACTTCTGCCACTGGAAGTATAGGATTTTGGTGTGTGTGTTTTATCATCATTCCTTACAATGCTATGTATGATAGTGATCGCAACTTCTACTGAAGTGTGGATGGCCGTTGGCTCACTAGAAGCTCATCCGTCCTTTGACAGGCCTAGTTTTTGGTCCTGCTGAGGGTCCACAGCCCCCTCCTCACCTGGGGGAGACGGTTTAGCCGACTATCCAACCATGGAGCAGATAGCATGGGTTTACATGGTACCCGTGGCAAGGGGAACTCCCCGACCTGACCATGTGATATCATAGGTCAATTTCAACAACTCAAAAGATGAAGTTGACTTAATGCGCAAAGTCAATCTCTTGCTAAAAAAATGTAGTGATGACATAACTGTAACTTGGTCATCACAGCTCCAACTTAGCCATATAATGGAAAATAACAATCTCATTTAACCTAATGCAGTCTTATCATACAATCAATACAGTCAACTAGATAATTACCAGCTAATGCAAAGAATGACAACAGAGAAGTAAACTGATTGAATATTTGACTTACCTGATCACCCCACTCATTAACAATAGGCATGCTGATATCATCTATAAACACAGTCATTGTTTTTCCAGCTTGAGGTCCATAAACATTTCCCATCCTTTTGTCCACATAACTTTCAACAGTTCTCTGGTTAAAAAGTCAAGGTACATAGATTTAAACTGAAATTTGAAAATTCTATTCCACTCTTAGGTTGCTTAGAATGTTATCAATCTGAAACCCATCAAAAATGCAAAATTCCATTATGCATATTTCAACTGGAACATGCTCCAGATTCCAGTATCTGCAGGCTCATGTGTGTCCATTTATCATGGATCAATCCCCTTTGGAAATATCTATCTATTCTCTGGCTCAGACGGCAGTGGAGGCCAATTCTCTGGATGATTTCAAGAGAGAGTTCGATAGGGCTCTTAAAGATAGCGGAGTCAGGGATATGGCGAGAAGACAGGAATGGGGTACTGATTGTGGATGATCAGCCATGATCACATTGAATGGCGGTACTGGCTCGAAGGGCTGAATGGCCTACTCCTACATCTATTGTCTATAAACTTCAAAAACAAAGTTGCTGATTAAAAAAGATGCAAGGGAATGAAATCAGAGAGGAATGACATGGCAGTCATTGATTCAGCAAGTTACATGAATTTCATTTGAATTACATCTGTCTTTTAATTCATTCCTGTTTTCCATAAGTTACACTTCCTTCAACAAGAACTGTAGTTCATCTCCTTATCATAGAAGGAGAGGGACATTAATGCAAGAATATGAAGAAATGTGGTAGCTTTACAGTCGCTTCAGCAAAAAGATCATCAATAAATATAATAGTAATAGTAATAGATGTAATAGATCATCAATAAATGTAATGTTCAATATTATCTCAGTATCTTCCTCACTCTCTAAGATACCAAAAATAATTAACAAATTAAATAATTATTTTTTTGTTAGGTGTTAAATAGCTTGCAGCAATAATAGGCATATTTCGTAATCTTCTTTAAAACAGCCCCTCCAGAATTCTCTATCAATCAACAGATGGTCCCATGAAGCAATCTTTCAAGTGCTGACACTATTAAAATAACTGGCCATGGAACACATGTTTCAAATATGGCAACATTAATTCATTTATTTGTTACTCTTTACCTGAAACATGAGAGGTGTAGTGGCTGAGGAAAAATTAAGGCTCTTCTGCAGGCGAGTCTCAGTATTATATTTGGATAGGTAGCTTTTTATGATGACTGTCTTAGCAGTTCCTTGTTCGCCAGTCAAAAGTACACCCTGTGAAAAGAAATCAATGAAAGTCATAATTGTTCAGAATTTCCTCGCAGACTCCGAAGTGAAAAGACCAATAGAGGATTAAGAAATGAACTATGTGCTGGAAATGGCAGGCCTCCCACTGGAAGAGGAGTAATTTTTCCTGGAAAATGACAAAAAGGGCAGAAATTCATCAATGAAAATACTTGACAACAGAAGGAAAATGGTTTGGCTAGCTTGCTTCCCAAGTCAAAATTCCCACAGTTTCCATCTCCAGTGGCCTTGATATTGAAATTAAATTTAGATTCACGACATGAAAAGATTCGATTGGGACTCAAAAAAGACCCGAGGTAAGAGTTGAAAACTCCCACGGTAACAATGCAGCATGTGGTTTTACATTGACTTTCATCACGTTGTGTTTTGCCTGACCTACTCAGTTCTTCCAACACTTCATGTTTTGCTCTGTCCATTCCTTCCACAGATGCTGCCTGAGCGGCTGAGTTCCTTCAGTACTTGTGTTTGCTGTCTGTCCATTCCCTTCACCGATGCTGCCTGACCCACTTCAGCACTTTTGTTTTGCGCAAGTTTCCAGCATCTGCAGTTCCTTGTTTCTCTCTCTATCTTTATAAAACTTCAGCTGCATTCTCAATAGTGTTG
Organism: Amblyraja radiata; assembly: GCF_010909765.2. Taxonomy (NCBI): domain Eukaryota; kingdom Metazoa; phylum Chordata; class Chondrichthyes; order Rajiformes; family Rajidae; genus Amblyraja; species Amblyraja radiata. The sequence goes on along the minus strand of NC_045972.1, from coordinate 40,057,647 downwards.
ATCAGCCACCCTCCTCCCTTAAGTGCTACTCCCAAAAACTATTTATGTTAGATGGACTTGAAACATCCAATCTCTTGATGCAAGATCAGAAGCAAGGATCAGTGGTGGTTGGTGTTGTAGGAACATTAACCTTCCTTCTATGGCAATGAAGCAGGGAACTATTATACTGCTTCTGATAGCAGGCCTGGCAGTCACCAAAATTGTTGCAGATTTTTAAGTTTTCTAATGTCTCTGACATTCAAAGGCATTTAAGTGATAAAATATGAAGCTCAGATGATTTAAAAATATTATATTAAATATTATAATTTAAAAAAATTATATTAAAATTAAATGCAAAATTAAAGTTAGGCATAATGCACTGAGAAATAAATAAAAACATTAAAACTGAACAAAAACATTTGTTAATGAATGAACACAACTTCTAATCTTGATGTGCGCTGCCACACTATCGTCATTGAAATCAACAGACTTCATAATTCTTTCAATGTTCTCTCATATGTGAGCTATATTTATCATGATCGTCCAGGCATCATGAAGGAGATGAAAACTTTAATTTCATTCAAGAGCGATATGAAGGCGGCAGAAGAATGATAGGAGCAGAGGGAGATAGTATGCAGGGAACAGGGTGCAATGTTTGTCCAGTTGGGGGAATATAGAATACATCATATCTGTTGAAAATCCCAAACTGCCAATGCTGGAAATCTGAAATAAAAATTGAAAGTGCTGAAAAGAGTAATGTCTGTAGAGAGAGAAACAGAGTTAATGTGTCAGATGAATGAACCTTCAACAAAAACAGGTTAGTTTTAAGTTGCAGGGAAGGAAGAAAGTGGAAAGAATAAAGGTTGGAGAACAAGATCATCCTGGTTACACAGTTCTATTGGTGCTATCTAGTTAGACACATTGGAGAAACAAAACACAGAGTGGGTGGCCACTTTGGAGAACATCTCCCTACAGTCTGCGAGAATGGCACTGAGCATCTCGCCACCAATCACTTTAATTCTTCATCCCATTTCTACTCTGAGCATTCTTTCTTCATTCTTAATGCAGCTGATTCAGCAGGTCACAAAATTAGGTTGAGGAATAGCACCTCATCTTTTGTCTGGATACACTGCGTCTCTTGAAACTCAAACTTAATTCAACAATATCAGATAAGGAACCCAAAACATTATCTGTCCATCTCCCTCCACGGATGCTGCTTGACTGGCTGAGTCCCTCCAGCATTTTTGTCTTGCTCAAGGTTCCAGCAACAATGAGCTCCGTGTTTCCAGCTTTTTTCTTCCACTTCTGATATAAAGTCATCCAGACACTCAGTTTTTCTCCCTTCGCAGATGTTGCCCGACCTGCTAGTTACTGTATTTCCAGAATTCTCTTTAGTTTCCAGTTTTCAGCAACTGCTGTATTTTGGTCTCACAGTTCCAGCAGGTTATTTTAATTTATTCTCTGTCTCTAACTGATTTCACACATCAAATAACAGGATTCCACCAAAAGCATTATATAACTATGACAATCTTGGTTTCTTCTTTATCACATACATTCCCTTTGTTCTCCCCATCGCTTCCCGTCTCTGCAACTTCAAATCCATTTATTTTCTCACTTTACAGGTTCCCACGAATGGTTGTTGACTTGAAGTGTTATATAAACATAGAAACATAGAAAATAGGTGCAGGAGTAGGCCATTCGGCCCTTCGAGCCTGCACCGCCATTCAATATGATCATGGCTGATCATCCAACTCAGTATCCTGTCTGTACCTGCCTTCTCTCCATACCCCCTGATCCCTTTAGCCACAAGGGCTACATCTAACTCCCTCTTAAATATAGCAAATGAACTGGCCTCAACTACCTTCTGTGGCAGAGAATTCCAGAGATTCACCACTCTCTGTGTGAAAAATGTTTTTCTCATCTCAGTCCTAAAAGATTTCCCCTTTATCCTTAAACTGTGACCCCCATGTTCCGGAGTGTTCTTGCACAGTTGCTGTCTGACCTACCAAATAATTCCTCTTCATTCTGTTTTTACCTCAGACTGAGTAATATTGTGATTTTTAACCAGTATTAATCTCCTATGAACTATGGTGTTTACTTTCCTATATTATGTTTAATTATGACAAACCAATTAATAGTATGCACTATGTAATAGTTTTAAATACCTTGTGCTGTTTAGCAACAATATCAATAAGAAAACTTGTCCTGACATTGTCAACATTTGGCACAAGGATCGATCCATATTCTGGAATGGCGTTTAGCGGATAAATGTACTCCTCCACTTGCGTGCTCCAGTGTAACCAATTCCCTGTGGTGCACAGAAACATGGAAATAAAGAAAACAGGAGCTGGAGTAAGGCATTCAACCTCACAATTCAACACAAATTATGACAGGTATCCAAATCCAGGACACTGTTCCTGCTTTCTTCTCATTCTTTTAGCCAGAGGATGAAATCAAACTTCTTTGCGAATACTGTATAGTCATTAACTTGTGTGGCAGAAAATTCCACAGTTCACCTTTCTTTGGATGAAGACATTTCTCCTCATCTCAGTCCTGAATGACATATCCCATATCCACAGGTTGTGACTCCTAGTTCTAGACTTCCCAACCATCAGGGACACCCTTCCTCCATCCAGAATATTTAGTCCTGTCAGGATTTTCTAAGTTTCAATGAGGTTACTCATTCTTTTAAACTAACAAATATAAGCCCAATTGTTCTAATCTCTCTTCATACATCAGAACTACCTTCACTGCATGAGTAGCCTTTTTCAGATAGAGAGATTATCTCACCAAAGCCCTGAATAACTGTAGTAAGACATCCCTGCTCCTGTACTAAATCCCTCACTGTAGGGAGGGCCGAATGACCTACTCCTGCTTTTTCCGCACTTGCTGGAATATTAGAAGTAACTCACCATTGGGGTCCACGAGGTAGTCAAACATTGTTTCTTCATCACCAAGGTAAGACATTTCGGGCATATCTAATTTGATAGAAGCATGATTTCTCAGCCAATATTCCATCTTTCTTCTATCATCCAACTCTAGAGTGGCACCAATACTCCACATGAGGCCAAAGATAAACAGCCGTTCCAGCCTCTTCTGATTGAACTCGCCAGACTGCTCCTAAAAATGTTGAGCGCCATAATACATTGAGACTGGTTTCCATTTAAAAAGAAACCCACAAATGTCCACAAATTGTAAAAAATTGAGGTGACCAGGAGGGTTGCCAACACTGTAGCTAATCCAATTTAAAATCACAATCACCTGTAATACCTATTAACAAAATAATTAATAGACTTCTGTTGTAACAAAGAAACTAAACATCTATTGAGATAATTGCATTATGGTGTGCAGAGAGCAATAAACAGATATTGATTTACCATATAAGCATATTCAATGGTAAGTGATAACCTACTAAGGAGATACTGCACCTTTGGTGGTAGAAGACCTTCCAACATGTTAATACTTTGCATAATGACAAAGGCTTCAAGCATTTCCATCTTTTGATTTAAGGACTGTATGCTAAAACGATAAAGCTCTGGGAAGACCGTTTCATACAATGCCTTGAGGATTTGAGCTTCATGTTGTGAACGTAACATTAACCAGCTCTGTGAAAAGCAGAGAAAAGCTTTAGGTCATAGTTTCCCCTTTTTTCCTGTATCAATCAGAAAATAAAATCTCCTAACAACCATCCATACGTGCAGAAGCTCCATTATTATTACAGTTGGTCCAATTTCACAGAGCTTTGTACAGTAAACAATGACATAAGAATAAAGATTATCATTGTCAACCTTTCAATTATTTGTACTTAAACTTGCACGGGCATTTTTGTATTTTCACATCTACATCTGAATGATAAGCTATGTACGTTTAGTATAAACATAAACATGACCAAATTTTGCATCGTTCTATTTGCATCTTCAAAAGGATTTTCTGATTAGTGTTCAAAGTAGTCACTGACCTCCAAAATAGGCCTCCAGTCAAGTACAGAGGAACTCATGTACACCATCCCATTCCGAGAGACAGTGGCTGGAGAAGCATTGTCAATGTTATGAGGCTCAAAGACTATCTTGCAATTTGAGGCCATTGGGATACGATCTCCATTTGCCAAAGTAAGAGTCTTATTGTCATCAAGAACGGAATTAAGATTTTCTATCCAAATAGCATCCACAGGTCCGTCCAGTACCAGCCAAATATGCTCACCTACAGCACACACAGTGTAGAGTTAAATGATCAGGTCTCTTAACAATCTCACCAATAGCACAGTAAAGCAAGTTGCTGGAATCATTAAAATAATCTTAAATATGGATGCTGGATTTTTTTAACTGAGGAAATATTTGTGCCGATAATGCCTGAGATAGGATAGTAATCTTTTTAGAAATTAATGCTTTTCATCTCCTTATGCAAAATTAAATAAGAGCATAAGAAATGGAAGCAGGAGTTGGCCTTTCATCCCCTATGTCTGTTCTCCCATACAATTTGCTCTTTTATCTCTTGGGGCGGCACAGTAGTGCAGCAATAGAGTTGCTGCCTTACAGCGCCAGAAACCCAGGTTCAATCCTGACTACAAGTGCTGTTTGTACGGAGTTTGTACGTTCTCCCTGTGACCGCATGGGTTTTCTCCGGGTGCTCCGGTTTCCTCCCATATTCCAAAGACGTTCAGGTTTGTAGGTTAATTGGCCTCCATGAAATTGTAAATTGTCCTTAGTGCATAAAATAGTGCTAAAGGTAAGGGGTGATCGCTGGTTGGCACAGACTCCGTAGGCCGAATGGCCGGTGTCCGTGCTGTAACCCTAAAGTCTAAAGTAAAGTCTAAACCTCAGTGTCATTTTCTGATACTAACCTTATATCCCGCATCCAAAATCTATCAATCTTTGCTTAGAGTAATTGAGCCTCCACAGGCCTCAGAGTGAAGAAACTTCTCAGATCATATCTGAACGATTAACTTCTTATTTTGAGACCGAGACTCCTTGATTTAGGCAGCATAGCCAGAGAAACAGCTTTCCTATATCAACCCTATCAAACCCTATAAGAATTCAGTGTATTTCAATGAGATTGTCTTTCATTCTTCTTAATTCTAGAGTTTAGATGTGGTCTGCTCCATTTTTCTCCACAGAACAAAGCCAACCACCAACCCCGATATCCCCAAAATCGACATGGAGAGCAAAGTAGAGTCAGCCCATCTTGCTCAGTTCCATAACAGATGCTGTTTGTTTTCAATGGTTCTCCCTCTGCCACATGACTTCTCTGGAGTGATGGGGTAACCAGGTTTCACTGGCGATATGAACACGATAAGGGCAGATACAGGAACTGGAAGGTTCAAACCACAGCTACACTTTTGCAAGACGTTCTAGGTAAATGGGATTGGACTAAAGTTTCAGTGACTCCTTTAAGTGATCTCACGAGAGGAGACAGGACTGCACTGTCCACTAGATGTGTTCAAAATCGAACTGCAGATGCTGGAATATCGAAGGTACACAAAATTGCTGGGGAAACTCAGCGGGTGCAGCAGCATCTATGGAGCGAAGGAAATAGGCGACGTTTCGGGCCGAAACCCACCCCCCATCAGTCTGAAGAAGGGTTTCGGCCCGAAACGTCGCCTATTTCCTTCGCTCCATAGATGCTGCTGCACCCGCTGAGTTTCCCCAGCAATTTTGTGTACCTTCACTGTCCACTAGGTGTTCTGTATTCTCTGCACTGATACCACTGATAAGGAGCATGAGGACAACGCTGTATGAAAAATATGAGGTCCATGGGATGATATGTGATCACGATCAGGGACTATAATTACAATTTTCCTTGGATAAAGTAGAAACAGTTTGTCAGCTGGTTAAGTCTTTCATGCTTCACGCTGGTGGGAAGCACTTTATTCAGTTTCCTACGACATTCACTCACCTTTCTTGGCCTTGAGAGTTTTTCTCCACAATACTGAAAATATTCCGTCAGTCCAGTCATTGGTGGCTACATCCAAACGGCCAAACATCTGAGCGGCAGTAATCGCTTTGGGGTTCATTCGCATCTCTCTGTGAGGTTGACCACACTCTAGGTAGCAAACGGAACAGAGTATCCTCAAGTACTCTTCCGACAGTGCTGGTAACTAGCATACAGGTAAAATAAAGCTGGTATGACTGACAGACATCATTAATAGAAGCTAACTCTCTACCATTGGGTCTGAACAAGTATCTCGACCTGAAACGTCACCCATTCCTTCTCTCCAGAGATGCTGCCTGTCCACCCGCTGAATTACTCCAGCATTTCGTGTCTATCTTCAGTTTAAACCAGCAGTTCCTTCCTACACATCTCTACCATCGGGGATTGGATTCAATTTCAGACCATGTTGATGTGTCCGGAAATCTCTTCTTTTTGCCAAACATAAAAAATCAGAGTTGATTTGAGTGAAAAATGGTGACTTTGTCCCATTCTGCATCCATGCAGCACTATCCTTTAATCCAATTGGTTTTACTTTTGATAACTCTATTCTGGTAATCTTTCCGATTTAGTATAAGCTGTTAAACTCATTTTCTTTGATATGCTGTATGAATCTTTATGGTGCCTTTACAGTGTGATGCTAAACAGCTTTCCTGAACATTCCTATTTTTGATTAGTATTGTAGTAAACATCTGTAAGAATCAAATAGTGTTCCCAAATGTGTTCTTTTATGTTTTAGAGTCTCAAAGTTCGACCGGAAAATATAGATAAACCTGGGAACCGTCTAACAAAGCTTCCTACAACAGGGGTTAATGGGAATATGGAGTACAGCAGTACTCTGTTTAAAGGTGATGTGAACTTTCACAAACTATATTCTGCACTCCATCTTCCCCTTTGTTCTACCCATTGTACGATGGTATTTATGTACGGTATATCTGGTTTTCGCTGTACCTCAGTACACGTGGCAATAATAAACCTAAACCTAACACTTTCCCGACCTAAAGCTTTCCTGCACACTGCTCAAGGCTTTTTTGCCTGTGTATTATTTTCCCAATTTAATTGCATCAGGGTTGAAATTGTTCTGTGCAAGATTAGGTGACAAGTTAAAACTTGTTTTTATAGAATTCATGGAACCATATGGCATAAAAACAGGCTATTCGACGAGAGACCATTTTGAGGAAAGAAAGTATGTTGCAAATCATGATACATGCTCGAGCAAGTATAAACCACAAATTGCACAGCAGGTAGACACTAACACCACCATATTTATAATTGAGTCATTGCACCAGCCTGCATTAACACTTCAGTTTCCACTGATTATTTTTCTAAATTAATGTGCATTGCATTGCTCATAATTGCTACACCAATTTTTAGCTGGTTGTTAATATATTAAATCCTACCTGTCATTGCCTTCATGAGGGTGTGAATACAAGTCGTCTTTCCAGCACCACTTGGACCCAACGTCATCATACCATGTCGTACGCGCTGAGTTTCAAATAACTGAATAACCTTCAGTTTCCAAGCTACATGTTTCACTAGACCTCCATCGTCAATCTGATAAGAAAGTAGATGGTACTTGAATAATTCCTGTGCCGCAATAGTATTTATTTTCATTTCTTAAATACTTAAAACCCTTCAGTAATTTATTTCTCCGAGTTTGTTCTCTTCTCCAAAGTTACAATTACAGTCTGTCCATTTGGTAGTAGAGTCACAGAGTCGTAGAGTGATACAGTGTGGAAACAGGCCCTTCGGCCCAACTTGTCCACACCAGCCAGCATGTCCTCGCTACACTAGTCCCACCTGCCCACGTTTGCTCCATATCCCTCCAAACCTATCCTATCCATGTACCTGTCTAACGGTTTCTTAAATGTTGGGATAGTCCCTGCCTCAACTACCTCCTCTGGCAGCTTGTTTCATTCACCCACCACCCTTTGTATGAAAAAGTTACCCCTCAGATTCCTATTAAATCTTTCCCCCTTCACCTTAAACCTATGTCGACTGGCCCTCGAACCTATGTCCTCTGGTCCTAGTAGTTCTCTGTATTGTTTAAAATCCCCCCGTGCCCTTATGAACTATTTGAATTTAAGTGAATTATCAATACCTGTTTGTCAATAGCTGCTTCAAATTCTAGATATCTGGCCTTATCCAACCGGATGCCAGGAAACAAATCCTCTATCAGGCTAAGGAACAGTGGTTCATCCTCATCAATCTGGAAACAGGTATCAGAAAGTGAGAATGAGTTGCTTTAATAACATATGCACAAGTCCTGTGATTAATAAGAATAGTATCATATTAGGTAATGACGCATCAAATAGGAATACAAACTAAAGGCCATTTGTCATTAGGGGCATTCAGCAGAAAAATTAGATGCCAGCAGAAGCCTCCACGTGGCGCATCCTGGGCAATGCTGGCGACAGAAATTGTACCACAGTGACTGACTGAAGTAGCCGATTCTGTCAACCATCATTGACCGACCGGAACGACGTGATATAGAAGATGCTGGACACGAGGAAGAAGAAGAAGCAGAAAAATACAGAAACAAAAGTTCAGTTGTTAATGAATGTTTTCTTGCACCAGACGGAAGAAACCTTTTCTGCATAGTTACAAATATACAGTGAAATATATAGATTTGAACTTATTAGAAACATCGAAACATAGAAAATAGGTGCAGAAGGAGGCCATTTGGCCCTTCGAGCCTGCACCACCATTCATTGTGATCATGGCTGATCATCCACAATCAATAACCCGTGCCTGCCTTCTTCCCATATCCCTTGATTCCGCTAGCCCCTAGAGCTCTATCTAACTCTCTTTTAAATTCATCCAGTTCATTGTGGCAAAGAATTCCACAAATTCACAACTCTCTGGGTGAAAACGTTTGTTCTCATCTCAGTTGCTCAATGGCTTCCCCTTTATTCTTAAACTATGGCCCCTGGTTCTAGACTCCCCCAACAATGGGAACATTTTTCCTGCATCTAGCTTCACCAGACCTAGGAACATATTTGCACAAAAAACTGTTCAGAAATGTCATATATATTAAATTGTTCCCAGAATATTTTTGCACGAAAATATTATAGCATACTCTCCATTTATCCAAGGTGCTCACTTGTTTTCCCCACAAACTCCCTTCATGTCGCCTCCACCTCCGCAACTTACCACTACCCAACATTCATTGATATAAACAATGATTCCCTTTCTTCAGATTTCATACGGAGTAGGGACAGATGGAATTTAATCCAGACAGGTACGAGGTAATGCATCCGGGAAATCAAATTCTCTTAGGATGTATATAGTAAGGACTTTGGCAGCATAGATGTACGGAGAAACCTTGGGCTGCAAATCCAAGTGGCAATGCAGGTGGATAAGGTAATGAGAGAGACATTTGGTATGCTTGCCTTTGTCGGCTGAGACATTGAGTATAAGAGTTGGATCATCAATGTTGCTTTTGTACAAAATATTGATTAGACCAGTAATATGAGCATAGCTCTGGACATCACACTAAATGAAGAATATGGTATTGATAGGGAGAATGTGGAAGAGATTCACCAGGTTGTGATGAATGAAGAGCTGTAGTTATAAGGAGAGATTAGATAGGCTGGGTCTATTCTTATATAAGTTTACAAAATTATTGGGGGTATAGATAGATGTCATTTTCGAGGTATTGGGATGTCGAGAACTAGAGAGCATGGTTTAAGATGAGTGGGTAGAAACCTAAAGGAGATGTAAGGGGCAGAAGGCGGTGAATATTTGGAATGAACTGCTTGAGGAAGTAGTGGTTACAATGTTTAAGCAATATTTGTACAGATACTTGGTGAGGAAAGGAATGGAGTGGAGCTGATGCAAGAAAATGGAATTACTTGGTAACACGGTCAGCATGAACGAGTCTATTTTTTTTGCTCAGGCCCTCACATACGGCACAAACTTTCAATTTTTATACACATTTCTACTTCACTCTCAAATTAAACCCTTCAGGACAATTTTCTCCCAGCACACAAGCCATGGTTTTGGCAAGAATCATCAAGAAATCCTCTTTAACTGTGACGCACCATACTTCCTTTATATCCGTAATCACTTTGCTCAATTGAATTGGCCATTCCATCTCCTCCAACATTGCTCCCAAGGGCCTGCTCCACAGTAGGCATATCAATTGATCACACATTGTCAATTCAAGATCATAGTACATTTGTATTTGAAGCAGAAAAACGATCTTATAAAAATATAAAGGTAACAACTTCCTTAAACTGCAATTAAAACAAATGACTAGCAAAGTGAATAACCAGTTTGGAGAGGTTCATGTCTCGAAGGACTCCCATAACGATCGTAGATTCAGTATCTTCAGGCCTGGCTCGCTTTGCAGCTCCGAGTGTCCGTAAAACAGACAAAATATTGCGGAGTCCAAAATCATAATGCACCTGAAACCAGACAGTGACAACCATGAGGTCCAGAAAGCTTGTCGTGAATTTTAATAAACAATCAGTTTCTTGATCTGAGTTTTGGAGATTTTTTAAATATGGCTCTAAATTTTGCTGAATTCTACTTTGATCAAAAGCAAAACTGCAAAAGCTGGAGAAAACTGCAAAAACTCTGGTTCAAAATCGTTAATTTCCCCATAAATATGTCTTCTCCTGATAGTTCATATGAGATTAATAAGACGTGATCATTCCCTCTCAGAGGGCACCATCATCTTTTGTATCTGCGTTCATGTTATTATCCCGTCTGGAATCTTGCCAACTGCTCACTGGTCGACAGTTATAGATTTGTCTCTTTGACCATTCCTGAAAAGTTGGCAACTTTCCAGTTCTGTAGCACAATCCTCGTGCTCTCAATTTACCTTACAACATAGGTGGCTATCCAGTCCACAAAGTCTACGATAATTCTCGGAACATTCTCAACAATCCCATTCTACTATTTACTTCCCTGTAACTCTTTCCCTCTCAGATGCTCTTCCAATCCTCCCAGATTACCCTGCTATCCATGTACACTTTTATAGTAGCTATTTAACTTACCAGCACATATAACCATATAACCATATAACAATTACAGCACGGAAACAGGCCATCTCGGCCCTACAAGTCCGTGCCGAACAACTTTTTTCCCTTAGTCCCACCTGCCTGCACTCATACCATAACCCTCCATTCCCTTCTCATCCATATGCCTATCCAATTTATTTTTAAATGATACCAACGAACCTGCCGCCACCACTTCCACTGGAAGCTCATTCCACACCGCTACCACTCTCTGAGTAAAGAAGTTCCCCCTCATGTTACCCCTAAACTTCTGTCCCTTAATTCTGAAGTCATGTCCTCTTGTTTGAATCTTCCCTATTCTCAAAGGGAAAAGCTTGATCACGTCAACTCTGTCTATCCCTCTCATCATTTTAAAGACCTCTATCAAGTCCCCCCTTAACCTTCTGCGCTCCAGAGAATAAAGACCTAACTTATTCAACCTATCTCTGTAACTTAGTTGTTGAAACCCAGGCAACATTCTAGTAAATCTCCTCTGTACTCTCTCTATTTTGTTGACATCCTTCCTATAATTGGGCGACCAAAATTGTACACCATACTCCAGATTTGGTCTCACCAATGCCTTGTACAATTTTAACATTACATCCCATCTCTGGATGTGCAAGGAAACTGGAGTGCCCTGGGGGAAATCCACGCAGTTGTAAGAAGAATATACAAATTCCACACAGACTGAACCCAGGGTCAAGACTGAACCCTAATCAAAGGACCTGTCCATCAACAACACTAATTGCTGTGCTATTGTGCCATACATTTCTAAAAATATCTGAAGGTTCAAGTTCACGTTCACATTTATTGTCACATGCACCAATTAAGATGCAGTGATATTTGAGTTACCATACAGCCATACAAGTAAAAAGAACCCAATGCACAATAAATTTAACATAAACATCCATCACAGTGGAATCATCATTCCTCACTGTGATGGAAGGCAATAAAGTTCAGTCATCTTCCTCCTTTGTTCACCCGTGGTGGTTGGGGCCCCTGAACGGGGCCGTTGCCGACATTCCACTGTTCAAGCCTTCTCATCGGGATGATGGAAACTCCGGCAATGGGACGGATTGGAACACTCCACGGCATGGAGCTCCCGAGTCAGCCTTTTCTCACCGGAGACCATGGCTTCACGGTGTTAAAGTGCAAAGGCCCCGTGGTCGGAGCACTTCCACAGCGATCCTTGGCAAAGGATCGCTCGCTCCGCGAAGGTAAGTCCGCGCCGTGCTTGCGGCTTGAAGTAACGGGTCGGTCTCCAGGAAAGGCCGCACCAATGCAGTTGTTAGGCCACAAAGGGGGGGGGATGGAGAAAGATCACATCTCCGTCAAGGTAAGTGACTGAAAATGGTTTCCCCCTATTCTCTCCCCCCCCACCCCCCACATAAAAATATACACACTAAAAATAACAAAAAAAGTCAAAATAACACAAAGACTGCCATCTCAGCGCCACCTGGTGGTGATATCAGAGGTATTGTTATTTCCTTTCAGTCTTCCTTTGATAAGCTCAGGTACATACTGTAACATCAGTACCACATCTTCGTCATTGGCTATCGTCTAATTGCTCCAACCCTTCCTGTTGTGCTCATTTGTTCTCACCACTGCAGTTTCTTGTGAAAGTCAAGGCATGAGACTCAGTGTTTCTGTCATTTCTTCATTCTTCACCGTTTTCAATCATGGCGCACCAAATAGAGCTGCTGCCTCGTAGCACTTGAGACCCAGGTTCGATCCCAACCTTGGGTGCTGTCTCTGTGGGGTTTGCATGTTCTCCCTGTGAGTTTGCCCATGCAGCACGTCCCCCCTCTCCACATCGCTGATCGATCCAAAAGAACAGCAGGGCCGTTACAGTTTGGCACCAGCGCCGTCACAGGAGCTGCCAGAGCGAGGTTGTAGACAACGACGAACTGCCTTAGGGGCTCCGACTCCGGATTTTCTTGAGGTTTACTCCAGGAGCCTTTTCCATGACTGGATATGGCCACAAGGCAGTGGAGGTTTTAGTCTGTGAGTTTGCATGTTCTCCCTCGTGGGTCTCCCCCAGGTGCTCTGGTTTCCCCCAACATCCCAAAGACGTGTGGGTTTGTGGGTTAATTGGCCTTGGTAAATTGCACTTTGTGTGCAGGGAGTGGATGAGAATGTGAGATTACGTACTCCTAGTGTGAATGGGTGATTGATGGTTGGCGTGGACTTGCTGGGCCTGTTTCCATGCTGCATCGATAAAACAATTGGCATTAATTTCTTTCACTCATCTTGCTAAATTTTAAGGTTTCCCTTTTGCCAGTTTAGTTTATTTATTTGATTCATTTGTTTCCCCTCCCTACTTACACCCTTCTATTGAAATTCTTTTGCCTTATTATGATTGGGATGGGCTGCTTGTGTTAATATTTCTTGTTAAATCTCACTTTAATTTCTTTGCCCAAACAAGGGCCACAAGATGCTCCTACACCGCTTTACTCACTACGGAGAAACATGCCACCTATTCCAAGAGCTCAGACTGGCCCACCAACCTGTTTGGAAAGCTGCTCCTCACACAATTTGTACAGCGTAAAGAACTTGCAAGCAAGGGTGACATTGTCTATGAATCCACAGCTTGCCAGCTTGACACGGATGATAATCTGGCGATCAGGCACCATCATTGCCACTGACCGGAAATTAATCTTGAGGTTTTCAGGAAGTTCCTGTCTCCCAGCATAACCTGGATTCTATTAAGTGAAAGAAAATCGTTCATATGAACTAAATCGGAAATGATATTTCCAGATTAATATTTAAGTATATTGCATTCAATGGTCAAAATCAGACAACTTTAAAACACAAGTGTGCTTTGCTGTTGCTTTACTATTGTCACCTGCATCAAGATACAATGAAAACCCTTGTTTTGAGTGATTAACAGGCAAAACATAACCTACACAACAGCACATCAGGGAGAACAACAGGGAAAACTGTTACAGAAAAAGTGCTGATGCAAAATAAACATCCAAATGGACACCACAAGGTAGAATGGATGATCAGGAATTAACCCTTATCATATAAGCTGTCTTCTCAAGAGTACAAGGGAATCTGGTGGCAAGTACTTTTGCTGTTTGAGTTCCTATACTTGAAAAACATCCATCTCATTTAAAAGAGAACAATGGACTCAAATGCACCCATGCACTTATCGACATGCCTGGACCAATAGGTGTGTTTGAAAGCATGTGAAGAATACAATCCCCATCACAAATTAAGAACAAAAAATTGAAAGATGCAGAGTGTGGCGCATGAAAAATGTTGTGTTGCTCATGTATATTGTTATGAGTAGCTATTTCTTCAATGTTGATTGGGTCACCATTAATTTCAAGTGCTCTTGTCACCCATTTAACTTAATAACATTGTATGACCTGTACTTCAGTTCAGATTTGAGTGTCGACTGACAGAGAAAGGTGCAACCAGATGCTGGTTGAAGTAGTTAAGGCATGTACAGTAATAACAACAACAACTAGAGAGCAGTCCTGAGTTACTATTTACCTCATTGAAGACCCCCAGTCTATCATTGATCAGACTTTACTGAACTTTATCTTGCACTAAATGTTATTCCCTTTATCGAATATCTATAAACTGTAGATGGCTTGGTTGTAATCATGTATTGTCTTTCCACTAATTGGTTTGCATGCAACAAATGCTTTTCACCTCAGTACACATGACAATAAACAATATACTAAGCATTTACAGTAAAATATATTCGGACAGGTATATGGATAGGAAAGGGTTAGAGGGATATGGGGCAGGCACAGTAATATGGGAGACATATGGGAGACAAAAGCTGGAGTAACTCAGCAGGACAGGCAGCATCTCTGGAGAGAAGGAATGGGTGACGTTTCGGGTTGAGTTCTTTCTTCAGACTATGGGACTAGCTTGATGGAGCATCTTGGTCAGCATGTAAGAGTTGGGCTGGTGGGCCTGGTTCCGAGCTGTATGACTCTATGAGAAGGTCTCAGGGGATCAAGAAACCTGCAGTATGCCTTAAATGTGCATATGAATAAAACTTTGTGAATCTAAGTTGGCCTAGATTGTTCATGACTGACATAAATTAACTTACAAGTATATGTAAACCATAAGTTCTTAAAGTGAATACATACTGTAAACCTATCTGTATAGGATTTCGGCCCGAAACGTCGCCTATTTCCTTCGCTCCATAGATGCTGCTGCACCCGCTGAGTTCCTCCAGCAATTTTGTGTACCTTGTATAGGATTGTAGTTCTCTTCCCATTAAAAAAGTAGTGTTATGTCTGTACAAAGGTCTATGGCTTGAATCCACAAACCCATTCATGTTTCTTTGAGGTCGATGAGTTATTATTGATTATTATTGATTTAAGATGTCATTTGCATAGCTTTGCATAACTGTTCAGTTTTGTTTAGAAGATTCATTGTCACAATACACGTATTTCCTTGAAGCTCCAAGTTCAAGTTAATTTACCTCATAGTATAATTACAAGAACCAGTCACCACATTAAGAAGATGCAATAAAGCCAATCTGATGCTGGATTTACACTCCCCAGGGACCCAGCACAAACAATATATAGAAGACACAAATGCTGGAATCTGGAGCAAGACTCCATCTTCCACCGTGTGGTAATCCATTTCAATACTGTCTAATGGTTTTATCCTATCACAATGTAATATTCACATCCAGACTGTGTAGAGTTTAGACATCCCCCCATTGGTAAGGAAGTCCTACCCTTAATGTGGAGTGGAAATCAATTGTGGAAATCAATTGTGTACACACACAAAACCATAGTCACATTGAATGGCGGTGCTGGCTCGAGGGGCCGAAATGCCTACTCCTGCACCTATTGTCTATTGTCTATAGTTTCCCAAAAACATTGATATGAACCTGAGTACTCGGCTTGCCTTGTACCTGAATCAGTGTGTTAGGATATGTTTAAAGAAGCTTTACATTCAACTTTTTCTTCATAATAAACCCACTATTAATTCTCTCTACATTCCTGAAATGTCCACTATCCATCATTGAGCTTGAAGAAAATTCTAATCATACATTGATGGATATTTAGCTCGGAGGACGATCATATGATCTATCTCTAAATTGGTATATCTTCATATAGAAATTGAAATGGCATCATGATAAACAAATCTGGGTCATTTCCACCCGATCAACGTTTCTTTTAACCTAAAACATAAACCTGACAACTTCACAAAAACGATAGATACATACCATTGTAAGGAAGATGCCAAACTCTGGATTAATGTCTAACGTGTCATTGTCTGTGAAGACAAAACTTCTTCTGTGTTCCTTCTTGCAGGTCAGGATAATGGCTATTTGCTGAGCAGCCACAGAAAGTACAGGCAAGTCAATCCGATTAAACTCGTCAAAGCATCCCCAAGACCCTGATAGGGACAGTCCTAACACAACAAGTAAAAATAGCTTTCATTATCTCAGTCTCATTGTGCAACAGTTAACTGTATTAATCGGACATTTTCTTCTATTGACTACCTTTGAAGATTCGGCCAAGGCCTCGGAAATCCATCTGGTCCGAACAGTTGAACACCACCACGTACTTGCCAAGACACTTGCCCATATCTTTGACTGTTTCAGTCTTTCCTGTGCCAGCTGGTCCTGTAGGAGCACCACCCATATTCATTCCAATAGCCTGCGCTAAAGTGATGTAGCACCTAGGAAAAATATTCACAGTGCAAGTGAGTTAAAAACTCATTGCCCTCAAGGGAAAACATTTTAATGAAGATTAATTTAATTATTGGAAATGTAAACTAAGAACAGAAAATGCAGGAGGTGAGAAACAAAAGTAGAAAATGCAGGATTTACTCAGCAGGTCAGGCAGCATCTGTGAACGGGTGATAAATTAAACTACCACCAATTTACTGCAATGGTCTTGATGGAACCAGTGCTAAAATGTATTAATTCAAGACATTTGCCATGGTTGTTAACTTTAATTGGGGGGAAGGGGGGCAAGTTATTATACCTCGCTATTCACCTACAGTGGCAGGAAAGAGCTAAAGTGTACAAAAACCTTGGAAAATTTCAATTGTGCTATGATTTAAATCACATACTTTACTAGGGTCACAGAGCCTTGCACCATAACCAAAATGTAGTTGAACCGTTATGAAATTCTGAGACAGAATGCTCAAATTATACACTTCAGATTTTCTATTACATTTGGTACCTCAAAGTTTCCGAGACATGTTTTGAAGCATAAATGATTTTATGAACAAATTGATTCAGTCAGTGGCCCTCCTAAGTCAACAGAGATTAAATACAATTTCTACCACAGTGCTTCTTATAATTGCTACCTTGTACAACTACCAGCCATGTGCTAAACATATCTGCGTGATAGGAACTTCATGCTATATCCTAATGCAATGTAATAAATAGCAGGCACATTCATAATCTGGGAAGGTATCACTCTTCCTTGATTGTCAATGTATCTAAATCATGGATGACCGCCATTGTAACTACCATTAGACGACAGATGGCACAATGGGCTAAGTGTTCGGCTGGCAACCGGAAGGTAGCTGGTTCGAATCCCGTTTGGAGTGCATACTGTCGTTGTGTCCTTGGGCAAGACACTTCACCCACCTTTGCCTATGTGTGTCCTTGGGCAAGACACTTCACCCACCTTTGCCTGTGTGTGTGGATGTAATTATGTGAAGCACTTTGGGGTCAATGCAAGTTGACTAAAAATGTGCTATATAAATAAAGAAATTTAATTTAATTAGAACACATGGTTTGAAAAGGCAACTCATCTACTACTTTCTCTTGGGTAATCATGTTTTTATTTTTCGTTTTTGAGATACAGCACGGAAACAGGCCCTTCGGCCCACTGAGTCCGCATCGACGAGCAATCATTGGTTCTATCCCACATGCTAGGGACAATTTACAGAAGCTAATTAACCTATAAACTTGCACGTCTTTTGAATGTGGGAGGAAACTGGAGCACCGGGAAGAAACCCAGGTGTTCACAGGGAGAACGTGCAAATGTGCAGACAGAATCAGAATCAGAATCAGAATGCTTTATTGTCATTGCATGTGTCACATACAACGAGATTACTGTGTCTCTCCATTTAAAAGAACTTCACACATTCACATACTCATACTTTTTACACTCCCTCCCTGGAGTTAGGATTGAACCCGGGTCTCTGGCACTGTAAGGCAGCTACTCCACTGCTGTGTTACTGTGCCGCCCTATTTGCAGTAAATACTATTAAGGACGCATACATTTCAAAAATGAATTAAAAAATAATTAAATATTTGTGTATCCAAAGTACAATGAAATTAGTGAAGAATGGATGCTATAGTGAATTAACACAAATATTTCATCTTCAAACTTAAATTTGCATAACGTTGTCAAAGGTAGACAAAAATGCTGGAGAAACTCAGCGGGTGAGCCAGCATCTATGGAGCGAAGGAATAGGTGATGTTTCGGGTTGAGACAATTCTTCAGACTAATGTGGGGGTGGTGGGGGGGGGAAGAAGAAAGGAAGAGGCGGAAACAGTAGGCTGTGGGAGAGCTGGGAGGGGAAGGAGGGAGAAAGCAAGTACCACCTGAAATTGGAGAAGTCATTGTTCATACCGCTTGGGGTGTAAACTGCCCAAGCGAAATATGAGGTGCGGCTTGGTCTCACCGACGTAGAGCAGCTGACACCTAGAGCAGCGGATGCAATAGATGAGTTTGAAGGAGGTGCAGGTGAACCTCTGCCTCACCTGGAAAGACTGCTTAGGTCCTTGGATGGAGTCAAGGGGGGAGGTAAAGCGACAAGTGTGGCATTTCCTGCGGTTGCAAGGGAAAGTACCAGGGAAGGGGGTGGTTCGGGTGGGAAGGGACGTATTGACCAGGGAATTACGGAGGGAGCGGTCTCTGCGGAAAGCCGAAAGGGGAGGAGATGAGAAGATGTGGCCAGTGATGGGATCCCCTTGGTGGTGGCGAAAATGTCGGAGGATTATTTGTTGTACGTGACGGCTGGTGGGATGGAAGGTGAGAACAAGGGGGACTCTGCCCTTGTTACAAGTGGGGGGAGGGGATGGAGAATGAGAGTGGAGCTACGGGATATAGAAGAGACCCTGGTGAGAGTCTCATCTATAGTCGAAGAGAGGAATCCCAGTTCCCTAAAGAATGAGGATATCTCCGATGCCCTGGTTTGGAACACCTATTCCTGGGTGCAGATGCGGCGTAGACGGAGGAATTGGGAGTATGGGATAGAGTCCTTACAGGAAGCAGGGTGGGAAGAAGTGGAGTCCAGATAGCCATGGGAGTCAGTGGGTTTGTATTAAATGTCGGTCAGTAGTTTGTTACCTGCGGTGGAGATAGTGACGTCTAGTAATGGTAGGGAGATGTTGGAGATGGTCCAGGTGTATTTGAGTGCCGGATGGAAGTTAATGGTGAAATGGATGAAGTCAGTGAGTTCTGCATGGGTGCAGGAGGTAGCACCAATGCAGTCGTCAATGTAGCGGAGGTAGTTCTGGGATAGGGCCACGGTACGCCTCGAACAAGGATTGTTCAACTTACCCTACAAAGAGGCAGGCATAGCTGGGGCTCATGCGCGTGTCCATAGCTACGCCTTGGATTTGGTGCATTGTGCATAATGGTGTCAGATCTTTAGCAGCCTATTGCAGGTAGACCATAGAAATCCTGCAGGAGAAGTGGGTGATTGTACCTATGTCAACTGGGCTGAACAGATGCTTTCCAATAAGAAGAGAGAGTTGGATAAACACGGAATTGCAGATGCCAGAATCTTGCTAAGAAGAAGAAATAGTTCAGAAATTAACCAAAGATTTATCTCTACACCATGCTTGAGTCCCAAATGCTGTACTTGGTGGGTTAGGATGTGCTAGAATGACCCTCAGAGCATCAAATACAGCAACAAAGCACTGAGTCCACACATTCCACTGATATACAATACAATACAATACAATTCAATTTATTGTCATTTGGACCCCTTGAGGTCCAAACGAAATGCCGTTTCTGCAGCCATACATTACAAACAAATAGACCCAAGACACAACATAATTTACATAAACATCCATCACATTGCTGTGATGGAAGGCCAAAAAAACTTCTCTCTCCACTGCACTCTCCCCCCCGATGTCAAAGTCAAAGCCCCCGGCGGGCGATGGCGATTGTCCCGTGGCCATTAAAACCACGCCGGGTGATGCAAGGCCGCGCACCGGGTCTTGGTGTTAGAGCCCCCGGCGTGCGCTCGCAGAGACCCGCCGCCATTCCAAGCCGCGCGGGGCGGTGCTGTAAGGCCCCGCTCCAGGTGCTCTTCAACCCCGCAACTCGGGCGGGAGAAGTCGCCGCTGCGGAAGCCCCGAAAAGCGGTCTCCCTCCAGGGACCTGCGGGCTCCCGGTGTTACCGTCCGCCAAACCCGCAGTTGCAGCCACCGAATCTCCGGGGGTCGGGTCGCAGCAGCGTCCACCACAGCTCCACCCGCTCTGGACTCGGCCAGCTCCGCGACGGTGAGGTGAGTAGTCGGCACCAGAGCCCCCGGTCTTCCTGTTGGAGGCCGCTCCTCATTGCAGCCCCAACGACAACGGAGACCCGACAAAGAAAAGGTCGGGTCTCCCGTGCAGGGAGAGATTTAAAAGTTACCCCCAACCCCCCCACACACATACCCCAACAAAAATAACAAAAACTACATAAAAACATAGACATAAAATAATAAAAACGCAGACGGACTGCAGAGGCCGCAGCTGACGAGAGTCGTGCCGCCTACCGGATCAATATACAATGTGTGGACTTATACTCCCACGATCAATCAGTCTTCAGGCATTTGTGCAGGGTGGCAAGGTACATACCTGTCAGTGAGGGGAGTGATAACTAGTCTCTCAGTGCATCCCAAAAACTCATTTTGGTAAGTAAAATCCACATCAGTAATCACTATCTTCATTTTATCAGCATCTTCATTGAAGTAGAACCTGCACTGTTTCAACCATTCAAAGTCAGTCGGAGATTTAATCTGCATCCGGCACTGCAAGAAATTAATATTTTTTAAAAATAATCAGATCTCACTTTGCTCTTTTGGTCCCAACAAGGAACACATCCATTTGTGTTAAAACATAATTTAATTTTATTTTATAATTTGATTTAATTTTATTAATGATGTGATTCTCAGCAAATAAATTCCTCAACTGAGCTGCAACTGACTATGTTTCATCCCCTTTGAGTGCTGTAAACTTTGGGTCTCTTTTATTGTGGTTGCCTTGGAAGTGATGGGACAAAAGCTCACAAGGTTGACCAACAAATTAAGGGGAGTGCCTCATGAATGAAGTCCAAAGAGATTGGATTTATACTCTCTAGAGTTAATACCATGTTAATTTCTGAGGGATTTTAACAGGGTAGATACTGACAGCATGTTTCCTCTGCTGGGAAAGCCTGGAACCAGGAAGCATAGTCACAGAAAAGGAGGTTGACAAATTTCAATGATTCAATGATACTTTAATGATACTTTATTGCCACATGTACCTGAGTACTGTGAAATGCGTAGTCTTGCAGACAACAAGGTAAAATCATGGTGCAGACATCACCTCGGCAGTACGCAAGTGTCACCACGTTTTGGTGCGGTCAAAGTTACAAAACTTAACCTTGTGCAGAGATGAGGTGGGATATCTTTCTCGATCCCAAATAGCTATAGAGGCTGTCATTAAATATATTCAAGGCTGAGATAAATATTTATCGGACCAATGGAGATTCAAAGCTTAAGAAACCTGGAGAGGCCAAAAATCAAGCACACTTATTAAATGGTAGAGGAGTCTCAAAAGTGCCAAATAACTTTCTCCTGAACTTTTATTGTTTGCTGTAATGCTCTTTTTGGATTGTGATCTACGTCACACATGTGAAATGCGTACTTTGTGTTAATAACAAGCCAAGAAAATTCACTGCTCACAATATCAACATATTAGTAAATACTATTCAAAAGAAACCCAGCCAAACCAGACAAATGAATACAAAAGCAGATCAGGAATGAATGACTCATTGCCATTCCCTCCCATCTGCAAGGCACAAGTCAGGAATGTGAAGGAATAATCTTCACTTGCATTGACAAATGAAGTTACACTGATACTCAAGGAGAAATCATTCAGCAGGATAATGAAACCCAAAATACTAAATCTACCAACTTTAATTCTCATTTCCTCTGGCTCTGGCACACTACACAATATAATTCACTAAATGCAATTGGGAGTTGTATGTGTATGTATCTTGGAAATGTATCTATAAAAATGAACTAAGTATGGTTAACAAAAAGAGAAGAGGAAGAAGGAAGATTAACTTTTTTGGAATGAAACCTTTTGAATAAATATTTTATAGTGATGCCAGTGTGAAGATGATCAAAATTTACAGCAAATCTTTCCCAAGTTGATTGACAGATAGATGGAATGATCTCTCAACCTTTTATATGGATTTTATTTAATCTTAGAAATGTTTTTCTGGAAATAAAATGTATTCTGCATTGAAGACATGATACAAATATGTAATTAATTTTAAAAAGCATCAAAGGAAAAATATTACATCCACCGCTGTCAAAAGTCAGAAAATATATTTACCAGCTCATCGAAGATATCTCTTTGATGGACGTGAATAGTAATTAAAGTTTCATATTTCACACGCTTATTAACATCTAAATCTTTGGTTGTTGTGCCAATCAGTTTATTGAGCATTTCCAGAAAATATTGGTTTGTTGTCTGCATGATTTTGCAATCACCTTTTGCAAGCCTTAAAGCATCTTGTGCATCTCTGGTCCAAATCATCTGGATGCCAAGAAGGCCGACCTGTGACAAATATCATCTTTATTAATGATCACATTGTAACTCTAGATCTTTTTCATTACTACATGGAATAACACAACTTTGACTCCAAAGCAGTGTTCCCACAATTAATTCTGATTCCTATTCCATGCTTTCCAAGTTAAACTTCCAATTAATTAATTCACCAACTTAGTGCTTCAAACATCAGTTGGCACCTGAGCATAATAAACTTAGCTCCCCTAGAAAGCCAACAGCTTGCACACTAAATATGTGTAAATCGTATTCAAGGAAGCTGACAATTTATTTGTTTTATTTATTATAGAATCAAAGAAACTTTGACAATTATTCCATTGAAAAGAAAATTAGAAAGATTTTGTTAAGTTATGAAAGCAGATCACAATCAACTTTCAAAACTTCAAACTTGTATTGAAATTAAGAACAAATTCATATTCTCATAATCTGATCTTCCAACCTACCTGAGCACAGAAACCATTCAGGAAATCAATAAGATTAAAGCGTTCCACTTGTATTACTTCAGCAGCGGTCCGAATAATGCTGTGCAGAGAACTTTGAGACTCCATAAGCAGTGAATTCAGCCAAACTTCCACATTCCCTTCTGTGACAACTGGGTTATCAAATTCAATGGTGTCCCCTTCTCTGGAGATTGCAGCCAATATGTGGTCATGGATCTGTACGGCATAGTTTTGGACAGTGACCCAAAAGATATTTTGTGCAAAGAGCTTTGCATTCAAAACTAACATATTGTGCAAGACATAAGATCACTTCATAATAATGAGAAAGTTCAATTTGGTGGAAGAAATGCAAAACAAAATTTTGAATTGGTAAAATAGCAAATTATCAAAGTAGGAGGAAAAGAATATTAAAGGAAAGGAACAGGAGTCCACCAATTGACCCTTCAAAACTCAATGTCACTATTTAATGAGCTACTGGTTATGGTAGATCCATGAAGAGCCGAATGGCTTACTCCTGCACCTATTGTCTATTGTGAGCCCAACTTTGCCCAATAACTTTCTGCACTTTGGGTTATCAGAAACTGAAAACTTCAGGATAGGAGGTTGTTTTGTACAATAAATTCATATTGCCACTACAATGACCCAGTTCCTACGCCCCGGCCTTCTCTCCATATTCCAGCACATTCTTTCTTTGCAGATACAACTAGCATCCTTTTCAATGCTACAAGTGATCTGCCCCTGGCAAAGCATTGCTGACCCTAACCATGCGTTAAAAGGTTTCATTTTATTTTACTATTCCTTTTATCACCTTCATTCTATGTCCCATAATTCATGTCATCTCTGTCAACAGGAATAGTTTCCCTCTGTCTGAACTTTTACAAAATTAAAAAATCTCCATCAGATCCCCTGACACTTCTGCCAGTTTAGTGAACTGCATTCAGTGATGGAGTGGATGGAGAATTAAAATGCAGGCAATAAGGCAATCATACAATATAGTTTTCCCCACCATAGAGAAACTGATTGCAGATTGAGTGATCGCTTTAACACATCTATTCAGTCTGTCAGGAAGACCTTTAGCTTCCAATTTTCCTTCATTTACATTCCCCATTCCACATCCACTCATTTTCATTCCGTCATTTTCCTTCATTTTAATTTTCCATTCCACATCCACTCCATCATCAATGTGGTCTCTGACCCTTCAAATCTCAACATGACCTGTAATGTCATCCTCCATCTAAGCACATTACAGAGCACGTAACTCAACGCTGAATGCAACAATACGCAGCCATTCCAGTTTGTGACAGAACTAGCTGATTCTCATCAATCTGTAACATTAACTAAGTTTTTCTTTCTCCTGAGATGTTATGTAACTTCCTGTGTATCTTCAATAGATCCAGTTCCCTCGCCCCTGCCTTCTCTCCATATTCCAGCAATGGCAGCACCTTTTTTCTCACTTCTCCATTTCATCTTCATAAAGTCTTGCTATCTGCAACTTCTCCTTGCAGTTCAGCTGTGATCAATAATCTCTCTCCGCTACATGACCACCATTAATATCATTCTGTCTCTTGGTTTCCATCCCATCCCAGGCATTAAATTTGTTCTCTCCACCCAAATTCCTTCTCTGTGACTTTAAATGTTTAATTTCAAACTTCTCTCAGTTCTGATGACAGGTCATTGATTTGCAATGTTGACTGTGCTTGTTTCTCCACAGATGCTCAATGAACTGATGAGTATTTTTCTACCATTTTCTACTTTTACTCCTCACAAACTCCTCTATGCCAGGGAGAACAACTCCAGCTTCACCAATCTCTCACACCCAAGAACCATTCCAGGAAATTTCCTCTTTTGTCTCATCAAAGTCGTTACATATTTTCTAAAATGTGAAGCCAAGAACAGGACAAACTAGAATTGCACAAAGCTTCATTATAAATTTTCTTGCCACCATTTATAAAGCCCAGAAACCTGTCTACTTTTCAAATACTTTCTCAATCTGCTCAACCATTTTGAACAAACTTTGCAGATATCCCCATATTTTTTAGTGGTGTAATCCTTAAAGAATTGATTATTGGTCTAGAATCAACTGCTGATGAAGAGTTCCAAACTTTTGCATGTCTTTAAATGTAAACCTATTTCCTAAAATAATTTCTGAAAGGATTCACTGTTATTTTTGATCTTGGTCTCCCACATGCCACAGATATAGCTTTATCCATCGACCCTATTCATTTCCCTATCAAGGGGTCAAGGAAAGAGCGTTCACGTCGCGGCCCTGTTTCAACCAATCTTTCCACCACCACGCACAAGAAGCACAAGAAGCGCAAGACAGACACCATTGTGCAGATGCCGAGAAGTGTGTTCAGATCTGGCTGAACAACTTCTAATCTTGTGTGTGGACTCGATAAGAAGAAGAAGATTTCCCTATAATCTCATAATATTTCATAAACTTTGATCACATAATCCTTCAACAGCTCTAAATTCCATGGAATACAACCTGGAATATGAAATGGTGAACTGAATTATAATATTTAAACTTACTGGTTAAGTTGATGTGCAAGAATGATAGAAATTTCCAAAATAGGAACCAACTTTAGAAACATAGAAACATAGAAAATAGGTGCAGGAGTAGGCCATTCGGCCCTTCGAGCCTGCACCGCCATTCAATATGATCATGGCTGATCATCCAACTCAGTGTCCTGTGCCTGCCTTCTCTCCATACCCCCTGATCCCTTTAGCCACAAGGGCCACATCTAACTTCCTCTTAAATATAGCCAATGAACTGGCCTCAACTACCTTCTGCGGCAGAGAATTCCAGAGATTCACCACTCTCTGTGTGAAAAAAGCTTTCCTCATCTCGGTCCCTAAAAGATTTCCCCCTTATCCTTAAACTGTGACCCCTTGTTCTGGACTTCCCCAACATCGGGAACAATCTTCCTGCATCTAGCCTGTCCAACCCCTTAAGAATTTTGTAAGTTTCTATAAGATCCCCCCTCAATCTTCTAAATTCTAGCGAGTACAAACCGAGTCTATCCAGTCTTTCTTCATATGAAAGTCCTGACATCCCAGGAATCAGTCTGGTGAACCTTCTCTGTACTCCCTCTATGGCAAGAATGTCTTTCCTCAGATTAGGAGACCAAAACTGTACGCAATACTCCAGGTGTGGTCTCACCAAGACCCTGTACAACTGCAGTAGAACCTCCCTGCTCCTATACTCAAATCCTTTTGCTATGAATGCTAACATACCATTCGCCTTCTTCACTGCCTGCTGCACCTGCATGCCTACTTTTAATGACTGGTGTACCATGACACCCAGGTCTCGTTGCATCTCCCCCTTTCCTAATCGGCCACCATTCAGATAATAATCTACTTTCCTGTTTTTGCCACCAAAGTGGATAACCTCACATTTATCCACATTATACTGCATCTGCCATGCATTTGCCCACTCACCCAGCCTATCCAAGTCACCTTGCAGCCTCCTAGCATCCTCCTCACAGCTAACACTGCCCCCCAGCTTCGTGTCATCCGCAAACTTGGAGATGTTGCATTCAATTCCCTCGTCCAAATCATTAATATATATCGTAAATAGCTGGGGTCCCAGAACTGAGCCTTGCGGTACCCCACTAGTCACTGCCTGCCATTGTGAAAAGGACCCATTTACTCCTACTCTTTACAAATATATTGGCTTCAGTGTTACCATTAAATCATGACATTGATCTAATGTCTACACATGTTCTTCGTGCCCTGTAATTTTAGTGTTTGACGTGAATAAACTCAATTTTTTCTGAAAGGAATCCACTTTATCAGCATAAGTAAGGCAATGAATAATTCAAACTCACCGTCTCGTGAAACAGGACTGATTTAATATTGTCAAATACATTAAGCAAATGAGATTGTATTGTATGGGAATCAGATGCTTGGCCGAGGATCTCCAGCAGAGTGGGATCTGATACAAAGAAGAATCTTGGAAATATCAGCCGCTTCTTTTCCAGGTAACTGATGGTTATGAGCAGCCAGAGAAAGTAGGAACAAAAGGCAGAGCAAAAATAAATCTCAGTTTCAGTAAACAGTGCTTTCCCCACATCTCTGAGAAAGTATAAATAATCTGTATTAACCACTATAAATTCTAATCAGATAAAACCTGTCTGAAACTCTGTACATTCCCAGATCGGAATCACTGTCATGTTTTAAGACTCAATTAATCTTGACGGAATTTGTTCTGAAAGAGACAGTAAAAGAGTAGAGGCTAGTGAATTAGATGATTAAATAATAAACAATAGGGGATTAAATAAACCCTCACTTTCGCATCTGTGCATTCACTAAAATGGCTCAGTCACTTTAATCACTATCATAAAATCTCATCACTACATCATCTCAAAATTAACTCTGCTTTACACAGTTGCAGCATTTACCCAGTTAATGATTTCTGACATATTTCAAGTTGCTCCAGAAGATGTGGTAGCAGCCGGACCATGGCTTCATCTCCCATGCAACACTGAACCACGTTAGGGACCTCATGGGCACGAATCATTATCTTCATCCATGACTTGTCAATATTGGAAAATCTCTTTGCTTCCTGTTAAGACATAATTGATTTGGTAATTTATCTTTGCAAATCATTCCGGTTAATGCTTTTTAGAACAAAACTATAATTTCCTTATCCAACATTTACAATTTTGCAATTTACAGTTTTACAATTTTTAAAAACTCCTGCCAACCAAAAAGAATCTTGGTCCATCAGTCTTTTTGGGTGATAGGAAGAAAATGGATTTAAAATCTCAGAAAAAATATATATGATCGCCTGGATTATATAACTCATCGCTCAATAGATTACATAACTTTGGAGACAGGAAAACAGGTTGGTAAAGATTTTTTTTCCAAAATACTCTTGCTACCAAACGGAAATGAACTCCTAATGCACAGAACATCCTGCCCATCTAGTTAAGGTTTATATCAGAATTATTATTTTTTTGCATGATCTGCAGTTATGTTTTCCTGATTCCTATGTGAAGCAATAAACAGATTTTTAATATTGAGATATTTCACTTAAGGGCCTGTCACACATTCACGACCTAATTCACGACCTTTTTTACTCATGGATATTTTTCATCAGGCTAGAAAAACGCCCCGACCTACTTGATGCCACGAGTACCTACGACTAGCATCACGACCTACCTACGAAATACCCACAACCTCCTACGACCTCCTACGACCTCGTGATGACCATGCTGCGAGTACAATACAATACAATACAATTTATTTGTCACTTGAACCTCATAGAGGCTCAAATGAAATGTTGGTTCTACAGTCATACACACAAGAAAAAAAGACCCAAGACACAACACAATTTACACAGACATCCATCACAGCGCATCTCCTCCTCGCTGTGATGGAAGGCAAAAAAACTTATCTCTCATTAGAATGAGACATACGAGTCAAGGGCAAACTCGGCAGAGGTCGTGAATTAGGTCGTGAAAGTGGGACAGGCCCTTAAGTTCCTCATCAGTGTGAATGTCTCATTCTAATGAACAGATGTCATGTGATATCATTACATTTGATTCTGAAGAATCGTCACCCATCCTTTTTCTTCAGAGATGCTGCCTGGTCTGCTGAGTTATTCCAGCACTTTGTGTCTATCTGTGATATAATTACAAGTCAGTTTCCCTGAAGACTGATGAACTTTGGATGAGTAAGGTACCATTGCCTAAGGTGCATCACTGCTATCAAGCATCACCTTGAAGCAACATTTCAAGTGTGAACCATTCTCCTCTGGTGCTGATATTGCCCAGGATATCCAGGAAATACCAGACCCTGCTTCTAATTTACTCTCCTACCACTTTCCTGGTCATAACAGTTCAGTGTAGGCGAATGAGAATCGCAGAGGCTCAAACACACTTGATGGAACTAAGTATGATGATGCTGGCATAGCATTACCATAATGCAGTTCCTTTGCTTGCTTTGGTGAGGCTGCTTACTGTCAGGAATAAAATAAATGTTAGGAATTCCCCCCCTTAATCCAAGAGTCTTGTAACACTATATAGTCATCATTTCAGATAAATTAATGCTAACCTTTGGTAGCTGCTTGGCAATATCTCCACCCACAAACACTGCTTCCAGATACACCCATAGGTTTTGTACAGTCAACCAGCTCTCAATTATATCTATTGTGGAGGATAGGTTGTGCACCCACTTTTGAATAAGTGCTTTAAATGGAGCATTGTACCTAAGGAAACAAAATACACATATTAACTAAATTAAGGGTAGACACCAAATGCTGGAGTAACTCAGCGGGTACAGGCAGCATCTCTGGAGAGAAGGAATGGGTGATGTTTCGTGTCGATACCCTTCTTCAGACTGATGTCAGGGGAGTGGGAGGTACAGAGATAAAATGTAGTCGGAGAAAATAATGGTGGGAGAACTAGGAAGGGGAGAGAGGGAAGGCAAGGGCGACTTGAAGTTAGAGAAGTCAATGTTCATACCGATGGGGTGTAAGCTGCCCAAGTGAAATATGAGGTGCAGTTCCTCCAATTTTCCACTCTGACAATGGAGGCGGCTCAGGGCAGAAAATTACTTTGTCTGTGGTAATACTTTATTCCCAGTTTCCCACCATTCAGGATATAGAGTGGAAATTTAGTTCAATAAAATCCCAAGAGGGATTTCTGAACAAATATTCTGAACAAATCACTCAAAGAATATCGATGACGTGGAATTTGGGCTCAAGGAGACAAATAATCTCCCTCTGTTCCTATTTCTTATGGTCTAATTGTCCCCTGGGCTGAGTGGAAATTTAAAATGGCCATTTCAGAGAGTGGTTAAGTGGTTGGTCGTCTAATGTGAAATGATTACTGCCACCAACATTTCACTCCAAATTTACTTAATCAATTGAATTTAAATTCCCTCATTACCACAAAAGAACATGATTGTGTTCCTGCATCCAAAATTTCAGGCCACTCGATGCCTGTCCAGTAAGTTAACAGCAAGGTTTTCTAGACCATTGTAGCAAAAATAAAGTTATCAACTGCAGCTGCATGAACTTGACATTTAAATATGAATATCAGACGAGATAAACTTGCTCAGCTCCTTGGTCACTAAATGAATAATTTTTTAACTAATACAGATGCCCAAAGGAAAGCTTAATATATCTTTTTGAACTGCTAAACTAATTTAGCAAGCATAAGTCATTTACAAAAATACAATGATCAGAATCTAATAACTTGTTTTCAAACTGAAAACTTATCCTAGCTAAACCACACTGCTCTTCATTCATTCTTACTTCAGATTTTCCAACCATTCCTTTTTTTTATGGCGCACAATACAAATTCAGATATTTTACTGTATTGTTTGAGTAGATTGATCTCTTGAAGTTCAATTTAATAAAATTGTCCAAAGCTAATTTATAATACTGGTTTATATAGTCGAAATTCAAAAGGCTATCTTAAAATATGCCCATGTAGTTAACATGAACTATTTCAGATCCTGCACCTCTCTACAGCCAGCACATCCATGTTATTTTGTTCATGCTCATCAATTAAACTCTCTCCAACCTCAATATATTGAAATTTTCCACTTAGTCCATTCTGGAACTGTGAATATCCTCATCTTTCTCAATCTTCCTGACCTTGTAAAATCGAAAGATTGGGTTACAAGTTTTGTATTAAACTGAATCCTAAATGTCAATCTCTCCCATTGCCCTTCTATTCATGACCTTTATCAAATTCTGGTTTCCTGAGTCCTCATTTATACCTGAGGCTTCTTCATATGTCTTTCCAATGAAAAAATAGTTTGAAAGTGATTAATATAAATGCTTCTCAGTTTAAATAATCGTGCAAGAATTAGTTCTTTGATTTCCACAAATCTACAGTAGATAATGGAGAAACCGTTGACTAATATACAATGAAATTAACCCACGATGTTGAATATTTATTTTCCAATATGTATGACTCACAAAATAGATGTTTTAATAATAAATAAATAAATAAATAAATAAGATGGCCTGTAGTTAGATAATAATCAAGTTAAACACTCTTGGCTGGGGGATTAAGTAAGGTCCAAACAAAAATATAGCAAAATGAATAATTTCACTATCAATTTTGTTTGTTTGAGTTCCTTTTATTCTTGACATTTTACTAATCCACTCAAGTACAGGGCCTGCACACAGATCTTACCTGTTGTTCAGGAGGGAACCAAGAACCATTAAACTATCTTCTGCAAGTGAGATGATCTCAGATGTGTTGTCACCGCGGAGGAGTAGCTCACCACGTGATTTAAAGTTGGCAAATGTGAAGTATCGATTATCCCACTCTGCTAAGACTAGCTTCAGCTTCTGTTCAATATCTTTTTCTTTCACAGCGCTGATGCAAATATCCTAATATCAAAACACAGTAATTTTCAGTTCACAAGTTTCCTCAATTCATCTTGTACCTGAAACTGGTTAGTGATCAATCAGAATTGCACAGATTCAATATCTTTCTTTGAAAATAAGCAAGTTCTTGGATCATATGAAATGATCCCCTATCAACTATAAATCTGGAGTAGGGGACAGCCTTGGTTCATCGTTGGTGGTGAAGCAAGGCAGAGGTCAGCTTGGGGATAGGTTCAAATGGAGGAAAATGAACAAAGTTTAAGTCTGCCAGTCAATACTGCGAACTGTGGTTTAGATGCCCAGTGGGAATTAGTTGAGCCAAGGCAGGGATGGAAGTGCAGTATAGACATGGCAATAATTGGGCTGGGAAAGATAGTATGGACAAGCCTGAGTGCATGTGTTACTTTAGGAGACACACCCATGGCAGGTCCCAGCATGTTCCAACTTCACGCCTGCACCCCAGGCAGGCACTGTGGTAGACCACACCACACTGTGGGTTCTTGCTTCACTAGAATGGCTTCTGCCATCCACAAACCCCACAATTGAGTAAAAGTTCCAGCCGAGACATCTAGACACTGCATGCAATTGCACAAGGCTGGGCATCTCTGCGAATTAGCTCCTAAAACACACATGGAGTCTGGAAGGATAACCATGAGCTTACTGTGAGCCTACAATATTCAATTCAAATATGTTTACGTTGGTATTGCATTGCATGTAGAAGGTGGAGGTGGAAGTCGAGGCAGAGGTGGAGTGTTACTAATATAGCTCTGAAACATTATTAATAAGGGCAAATAATATTGAAGGAGAGTGTTCTGGTCACCAGTGGCAAAAACTGCAGAAAAGTTGTGCAAAGGCGTGGAGGGATTGTGCATAGATGGTGGCCCTTATTAATAATGTTTAAGAACTACGATAGTAACAGGATGTAAAAAAGGAAGCCTGATTTGCTGCCTCATATTCCATGTGCAGCCAGACCTGAGGTGTTCAAATGATGCAACTAAGGAGCAATATATGCATGAAGAAGACAAGGGGACCAAGTGTAGATCTCTTGTTGTTTCCAGAGTTACCAACATAGATGACCAGAAAATAATCTATTGGTGAGAGTGGTCCAGCTATGATTAAATACACAAGCGGCATAAAAAAAATAAAAGCAACCCTACTGACCAAAACTATTGGAGGAACCTGTGGCATAAACTGCAGAAAGGTTGTACAAAAGCACGGAGGGATTGTGCACAGAAGATCGCCATATAAATAATGATTCAGAGCTACGTCAGTCACAAAACTTTAATTAGAACCTATCAGACATGAAGCTAAGTGAAGATGCACATGTGTTTGGAAGATAGCAGCTCACTTAAGGATTTTGAAAAGGAAAGGGAATTGGCAGATGGAACTATTTTGTACGGCTTCTATAAAGGTGCAAGCAATAACAGAGAAATATATTCATAAGAATCATCAGATAAATTATTGAATGAATGGAAGTCAGAAAATGGCTTTGATTTTCAATTTCTTCCGACTATCCATGCATTGTTCTTTTATTAAATTCACTCTAAAGTCATTGCAGATTATTTGATCATTTGAAACAGTTCTCCAGCATATGGAAAACGCAGCAGGAAACAGATGTGTTATAACATTTCTTCTCTGGTTATTTTCATGAGAGGAATTTAAATTTGACTTCTGGAATGACTTCTTCATCTTTTAACATAAACCATTGATAGAAATTCCCTTCAATTCTTAATTTTCTACAAATCAGAACACACCTCAATTTCTTCTTTGTACTTTAGAAGTGGGGCTTCCATAATGTTGGACAATTTAAACGTTTCACTGTCAACGTCAAAGTCTTGTTTCATGACGTGGCCAATGCGCCGCCAATGACGAGGCATCAAAGCCTTATTGGACATCATCTCCAATAGGGGACAACTTTCATTGAAGTCATCGATGGTCTGCTTTAAATCAAGGTAGGCTGGCCATTCCTTCAAACCTCGAGGCAGTTTGCGGCATCTGAAACATATCAGCAATTATTAGATACCCATCGCTTCAAACAAAACTTACACTTCCAATGGGGCATAGTCTGCACATGTATTCATATATTGCTACTATGAACAGATACTTACATTATGCTTTAAATCAGATATAAGATCTTTAAAAATAATATCCACTACTCTTTTCCAATGAAATTAACCAATCTGCTATTGCCTAATTTTTACCACTTTGAAAGTATTAACAAAACTGGCATCAAATATTTTAATATGAAAATTGGAGGCTTAATAGCTTTGTATAATTTATTCATGGCAGGAAAAAAAGAACCTTTCCAAATCAGTGATTTAAACCATCTGGAACTGCAAGGGCAGCCAACCATTCTGATTTGAAAATAACCTCAGCCAGAGTCAGAATCCTAGAATTCCTTCCAAGTGGCATTGAGAGCTCTTTCACAGCACAGACCACTGCGGTTCAAGAGGGTGACTAATCTTCCCAAGTGCAAATTAGGAGAGGAGAATAAATGTTGGTTTTGCAATCTATATTCACATCCATTAAATCAGCCAAACCGAAGGTATTTGATTGATAGATTACTAGATGCTATTCAAAGGTGAGGTTTAACTTTCCTCTTGAACCAAATTGTGAGGTTAGGAGGAGCAATCGTGTTTTGTTTAATTTCTATATCACTTCATGCCCTCCTGATTGATTCCACGTGCCCAGATTGTGCTGAAGTTTTTCCAACTCCCCGTGTGACTCTCAGGTTGTCTACTGCCACTACACACACCCTATGTTACTGATAATAAACCATCATGGCCAATAAACAAATTTGCCTTGGTCCTCCCTTTTGACTTGTTGTAATATGTATTGGCCCTCCCATTTGACTTGTGTAGTGACACATACCAGTGCCTTTACGAAACGCACCAACATACAATAAAATCAAGCATACCATCTCTTCTCCAGAGCAAGCTCATTTAAATTAATAGCACTGGACTGAATGCTAATCACAATTAGCTTGACACATGGATAGGAAAGGTTTAGAAAGATATGGGCCAAACATGGGCATATGAGTCTAGCTTAGATAGAGCATCTTAGTTGGCACAGATGGGTTGGGCTGATGGACCTGTTTTGTGCTGTATGATTCTAAGACTCTGTCTATGTAATGAAAAGTTTCACTGTCAACAGTTCATCAATAGCACAAATCACAAAACTTCTGTTAAACTCACCAGCAAATAACTATAAAGAGTAGAGGCTGCTGAACTTCATTAGCAATCTCATCAGATTTAATCTCATCAGAAACGTTTTTGTTCTTTACCATGAGTAAGCCATAAATTCTTGACAGAATTTTCTGACCTTACAGCTTGTTTGCTAGGCTCAAAGCAAATACAGTAGAAGTTTGGAAGGTTTTCACTTTGTAACAACGAACACAAATAATTAGTGAGGGGATCGTTTCTATCGGACCTTGGGCCAAACACTAGCTGACTAGTAGTTACTGCCATCATTGCCAGCATTTCCATTTTTTTGTTGCGAGGGATAAACTTGGATGGATTGTAAAATTCTCACCAAGGCAGAATTAAATATTTCAATATCAGCATGGGTACCAATTCTTCTCCCCAGCATCAACAAATTCTCAGAAACATTTAGCTTTCACACACAGCCTATCTCCAATTCTGAAAATATCAAATTGATTATATTAGTCCAGAGGATGGATTCATTCTCTACTTAGTGTCACTAACAAGTTCATTTTGATTTGTCATTAGGTTTACTTGCATAGAAATGTCCTGCAGGAATATTAAATCTGCACATATAGTCATGGAATGCATTGAAATATATATCTGGCACTTTGAGACAAAGAACAAAACCATCAACTTCCCATGAAAGATTTAATAATTAACAGCATCAATAAAACATATTTATTGAAAGATTTGCAGAAATAAAACTATATTCATACTTCATTAAAAAAGGATTTAATTACATGAGGATAAGTTACTGGAATGTAGAGTAGAATGTGTTCAAATTATATGAAAAGATAGAATTTACAATGAGGAACTTGTATCCCCATATTATGTGTATCAGACCATTATGTATATCAGAACATTTGTCTTTCTGATATTTAGCTTTGGTGTTTTAAAAGGCAGATTGGCCTAATTTCGGATACACCTGCATAAGGTTTGATCCTGGAAAACTATACATTATGATAAATTTAGCAGACAATTCAAAATGGTTGCCTGCTTCTTTCTGCGAATACTTTACTGCTCTCAATACATTCATGAGTATCATCGGAAGAAAGTTGCATAGAATGAAGACAGTTAACCTGTTCTGAAAATCCAGCAGCTCATTGTTTATCTTCTCTATGTTCACCTCGGCCCAGAGAACTTCAAAGTAGCTGTTCACTGTGTTGATCACATTATTGTGAAGGCCATAAAGCTTCTGTAAAAGGTTCAGCTCCTTTTTTACCTCCAGCAGTTCGGGGCATTGTGTAACTGACAACCCAAAGAGCTCCTCTCCAGCAGTGCAAGTGATAAATTTGCGATAAAGGTTGTCAAAACGATTCTGAAAATGTTTGACAGGATACATTCTTATGAAGATTTTAATCGGTACAAATTAAGTCATCTGAACAATCCCCAAACTATAACACTCTGTTCAGAGATGTAGTTTTGCAAATAATCTTAATTTATCTCAGAAAATATATTTGAAGCTTAACTCGTGATGTACAAAGTTTCTTACAATGCCTTTACGTCTTATATACAAGTAGTACAATTTTAAAGGAAATGTCTCCCTAGAGACTACCTCAAATAACCCTTTAGCTTTAAAAAGAGGAAAAAGAGATATCCTTGAAAAAAGGAGTCAACTCAAGCTAAATATCAGGTCATTCCTTTACATTGTAAGGACTGTGGGAACCACATTATTTTGTGCAATGCAAAGGTACCAACCTTTCTTTTTAGTTTTGTAAATGAAAACCTGATACAATATTCCCACTTGAAAAAACATACTTTTTAAATTGTCATTAAATATTTTCAGTTAAAAATTCATTACATTTTGTGCATGAAATATATATTTCCTGGCACATAATGTTTTCAGGATGGTCCCTGGTGAGACTAGATCTTTGCAGTTTTGTTCATTGTATTAACAAGCATATTATTGGCAACATCTCCACCTCCGTGTACAGATTTATTCAGCATATCACAAACATTCAGATTTATTTAAACTGTTTGATGATAATACAACTATCCAAATAAGCTAACATGGTTCACATCTATTCAGTAGTCTTAACTAATTAACCCACTTTACTTAGGGGCCTGGTGGACTTGTAGATGTGAATGTGCACAGGTGTGCTCTTGTGACTCATTCTACATTGAATGTGTCTAAATTGGTAAATATTAGCAAAGTCAATGGTATTCGTAACTGTTATGACACTATAGCAGTTAGCCGACTCATTAAACATTGTTTTTTGTTCCGAGATTCATTATTAATAGTCAGTAGATACACAAAAATGCTGGAGAAACTCAGCGGGTGCAGCAGCATCTATGGAGCGAAGGAAATAGGCAACGTTTCGGGCCGAAACCCTTCTTCAGACTGATGGGGGGTGGGGTGAAGAAAGGAAAAAGGAGGAGGAGGAGCCCGAAGGCTGGGGGATGGGAGGAGACAGCCCGAGGGCTGAGGAAGGGGAGGAGACAGCAAGGGCTAACAAAATTGAGAGAATTCAATGTTCATGCCCCCAGGATGCAGACTCCCCAAGCGGAATATGAGGTGCTGTTCTTCCAATTTCCGGTGTTGCTCACTCTGGCCATGGAGGAGACCCAGGACAGAGAGGTCGGATACGGAGTGGGAGGGGGAGTTGAAGTGCTGAGCCACCGGGAGGTCAGGTTGGTTATTGCGGACCGAGCGGAGGTGTTCAGCGAAACGATCGCCCAGCCTCCACTTGGTCTCACCGATGTAGATCTGCTGACATCTAGAGCAGCGGATGCAATAGATGAGGTTGGAGGAGATGCAGGTAAACCTCTGTCGCACCTGGAACGACTGCTTGGGTCCTTGAATGGAGTCGAGGGGGGAGGTAAAGGGACAAGTGTTGCATCTCTTGCGGTTGCAAGGGAAAGTGCCCGGGGAGGGGGTGGTACGGGAGGGAAGGGAAGAATTGACAAGGGAGTTACAGAGGGGGCGGTCTGTGCGGAAGGCAGACATGGGGGGAGATGGGAAGATGTGGCGAGTGGTGGGGTCACGTTGGAGGTGGCGAAACTGACGGAGGATTACTTGTTGTATGTGACGGCTGGTGGGGTGAAAGGTGAGGACTAGGGGAACTCTGCCCTTGTTGCGAGTGGGGGGATGGGGAGAGAGAGCAGTGTTGCGGGGTAAGGAAGAGACCCTGGTGTGAGCCTCATCTATGGTGGAGCAGGGGGAACCCCCGTTCCCTAAAGAATGAGGACATTTCAGATGCCCTGGTGTGGAACGCCTCATCCTTAATAACCATTAATAGTCAGTGTTTACTTGACCTAACATAATAAATCTTGCACTCACAAAAATCATCTTTAAGTTAAAAAATGTGATATTTATACATTTTTCAATACAATAAAGCTGGAACATCCAAAGAAAGTAGTTAAGCTCATACAAGCTCTATGGCCATTTTACCTGATAAATAACCAGCTGGTCATTAGCTTCTTGAGGGGACAATGCAAGCTGCATAGGTCCTTCCTAATGAAAAGGAGACACAACAGACTTGACTGAACAACAATGAAGAAAAGCAACACATATAAACCAATAAATTAGCTTGGTAGCTATAAGAAACGATGGAACATCCTGTTTCAACTTCCACCGTGCACTTCGATTGAAACATTAAATTTGTTCATGATTTAAAATATATTTGGAAGAAATTCTTAATACAGTACCTTTTCATAGTCTTGGAAGAAAGTATCAGAATCTTCTAAAAAAGTTTTCATATTGATGATCAGTTCAGCACGGAATGAAGGTTGTAAAGAAATTAGCTGATTCTGTACTGCTGTTCCATGCATGAGAAGCTTTTCCCAGGTATATCGCAATGTATCCACTCTGTCAGAATCTTCCTTAACAACTTGCATCTCATATTTATTCAGCATGGCAAAGAATTCCTGCAAAAAAAAAGAAAGCCAATAAAGGAACATTTTTTTAAATTTTCAATGCAGATATCATTTATTTTTCCTGTGGTTTCAATTTTCTTCTGATATTCTCACAAACAACCAAAGCTCTTTCAAAGAGAGACACAAAGTGCTGGTGTAACTCAGCGGGTCAAGCAGCATCTCTGGAGAAAAATGATCTGTGACTTTTGGGTCGGGACCATTCTTCAGACTGAAAATAGGGGGTGGAGGGAGGAGGAAAGGTTGGAGGCGAGAAAAGACAGATGGGGCAGGACGTGGCTGATGTGGCAGGGAGGTGGGTCATTTGTGATATGACCCGCTCATATGGAGCATCTATGGAGCAAAGGAATAGTCGACGTTTCGGGTCGAGACCCTTCCTCAGACTGATGTGGGGGGGGGCCGGGAAAATGTGGGGGGGGGGACGCTCTTTTTTCCGTCCCCCCACCCCCCCCCCCCCCACATCACTGAAGAAGGGTCTCGACCCGAAACATCGCCCATTTCTTCGCTCCATAGATGCTGCCTCACCCACTGAGTTTCTCCAGCATTTTTGTCTACCTTCGATTTTTCCAGCATCTGCGGTTCTTTCTTAAAGAGTTCTGTTTCTATGCTCCCTTTAAACTTACCAGGGGCATTTCTTGTTCATTTGAAGTCCACAGGAAAACATACTATAGTACTGTATAACATATAAAGAAAGTGATGACCACAACACTCCAATATTTCAGAGTAACATCCAATTGTCTGGAAAATGTATTATCCCAGCACCACCAAGGTCTGAAGAATGCCAGATTGTTAACCAGAGTCTTACTATATAAGCATCTGTTAATTGTAGGGTAAACTGTAGCAGTGTTTTAACCCCACACATTGGACAATTGCAACTCTTTTATCCCCACCCTTTCCAACCATTCATATTACTTCTCAATAAGGTGGAAAAGTCCCCACAGCATTGAACAATTCAGTGGGAACACCAGCATCACTCCAAAGACGTTCGAATTGCCAAAATCCTTTCACAAAACACTCTCCGGTCAATTCATTTTCTACCACTGTGATACTTTGTCACAGTGATGAAAATACTTGATGATATTGCAAAGTTCAGTATTGCTGTTATCTAACATAAGTAATAAACATTGAAAAAAATTGTAATAAAATCCAGAAATACTCCTACCTCAATGGGTCCAATTTGTAAATCGATCTCAATCTGTTTTTCTCGTATCTCTTTCAAAGAACTTACAATTATTCTAATATCATCCAGGTCATTGAATGGACGATTTAATTTCCTTGAAGTCTCTTCTATGAAGATCAAGATATTTTCCAGATTTGTCCTATATTTTTCATTACAGATTTGAGAAAACCCAATCATCCAAGCTCTGCATTCTTCCATCAAGGTTATCTTCATATCATCTGTTCAACAATATATATATTTTAGCCACCCCCTTAATGAAACAGACTGAGTTGGGCATGCTACTCTGAATTCTTATGACAAAGAGTCTCTGTGTCATATATCATTAGCCACAAAATACAAAATATTGGTAATATTTTCTAAAATACAAGGTTGTGTCAACAGCTCAGTAAACATTTAGGGTGTCATTGCCAGGAGCAAATTTATATTAGACAAGAACATATATACAAGCTGCACAAAAAAATGAAATGTACAGAGCAACACCAATTGTTTAACGAGTTCTCGATTATTATTTTAGCTAATATTTTTAATTTATTAAAGTTATTTTACCTTTCCACAAGTCATACAAGTTTAACCTTGTAAAGAAAGGTCTGAAAATGTACCTGCATACAGTGCAAAAGGACCCATATAAATGACTCTGGGTTCAGCTTGAACTTGGACCTGCAGATTGCGGTAAAACTTGATTTGGAACTCAAGTTCGGAGATTGAGGGGATTCCCTTCATAAACTTCTTCAGAGTTGTTTCACGATCGTTTTTCCAGATATGACAGTAGCTGATCAACTTTTCCAAAACCTCTTGCAGGTCCTAGGACAAGAACACACAAAGCTTTAATTATCCTGGAAAGATTTCATGCTTTTATTATTTTTATAGAATCAAGGAATGATGTCACACTGAAAGTCCACTGTGTTTGTGCTGGCTCTTTGAAAGTTCTGTCCACCCACCACCATTTCAAGCAATGCAGTCCAGATTGTGCCTACCTTCGATTTAAACCAGCAACTGCAGTTCTTTCCTACACATAACTTACTGGATACTGTTTTCCCCCTCTAAATGAATCATATAAAATATATAACTGGATTGCACATTAATAACACATAAACCGGAATAAAGTCATAGTCATACAGCCCTTCGGACCATCATGCCCCATCTCCACTAGTCCCACCTACCTGCGTTTGGCCCATATCCCTCTAAACCTATCCTATTCATGTACCTGTCCAAATGTTTCTGAAACATTGCGATAGTACCAGCCTCAACTACCTCCTCCAGCAACTTGTTCCATGAATCCACCTCCCTTTGTGCAAAAATGTTACCCCTCAGGTTCCCATTAAATCCTTCTCTCCTCATCTTAAATCTATGTCATAGATACATAGAAACATAGAAAAGTAGGCCATTCAGCCCTTCAAACCAGCCATGCCCTTCAAACCAGCTTTTTCCCCATATCCCTTGATTCCTTTAGCCCTAAGACCTAAATCTAACTCTCTCTTGAAAACTGGTTCTCTGGTTCTCAATTCCCCTTCTCTGGGCAAAAGACTGCATTTACTCGATCTATTCCCCTGTGATTTTGTATTCTAAATGCTGCTGATGATTATGCAAAATATTTAAAATCTGTTGAGTATTTGAGCTGTGTGGGAAATGGCCCAGATGAACAAATCCAGAAGAAGGGTCTCGAGCAAAAACGTCACCTTTTCTTTTCTCCCGAAATGCTCCCTGGCCCGCTGAGTTACTCTAGTTTTTTGTGTCTATCTTCGGATTTTTCCTATTTTGTTCTGAAACCACCTGTTTTTTATCCCCCTTATCCTTGCTTCCAGGTGCTATATGCTTTCCTTCCCTAATGAATGGCAAGGTTAATAACAATCTACTGTGAGGCAATCAGGCAGACTCTCTTTAATGCCTGTTTCATTACTGTGCTGCACTCCATTCATTTTGTCACAATCTGATGAAAGTCACCATTGGGAATTCAAGCACAAGTACTGGAAATAATATCACTGCCATAAAATGTTTCAGAAATGGTAAATGAAACACGTGTTCAAGCTAGTGAAATGGCTAAATAGTATCAGCTATCTTACAAACATATTGATGACATGTTCCTCCACACAGAAACGATGCTTGACTATAAAATTAAAATTCAGACCCGCACTTGACATGGCCCCCACAACGAGTCTGAACCTGATTGGAGTCTGAGGAATATTCTTTTTTTTATATCCCATCTCAGCCTGGAGATACAGCAAGCGTCAATGCCCTCATCAGCATTGCAGGGCCTCGCTATATTCTTTGCTATTAAATAATAGTGTATTTGTTTATTTATTTATAAAATTGCCAAATGTATTTATGGAGTTCATTTATTTATAAAGAGTTGGCTCAGCCCAATATACTTGAGTCTGGCGACTCTTTCATAGGTAACTCGACCTGAACCCAACAGGGAGTCTCTGGTCTGCAGCAAATTTTTGGATGATCTGGTGATCTGGTTCTGGATGATCAGCCATGATCATATTGAATGGCGATGCTGGCTTGAAGGGCCGAATGGCCTACTCCTCCACCAATTTCTATGTTTCTAAGTTTCTGTTTTCCACTATTCTAAAAGACTTATGAACCACAATGTTTCACTGCAATAAGACAAAGACAAGACAAAACTTGTTGAAGCATTGGTGTAAAATTAACTCAGTTCAGACTCATTAGCTTACCTTTCTAAATGAGATGATGGATGATGAAATAACAGAAACCAGTTTAACTACCTCTTTATTTTCTGAAATTATTTTGTAGTAATTGTTAGTCTGGGTGTGGACAGCAACAGTATCTGCACCTGAAATGAAGACGGTACACTTCAACTGTGCTTTAATGGAAAAACATTTAGGTCTCTTTTAGTTTAAGAAGGAACTGCAAATGCTGGAAAATCGAAGGAAGACAAAAGTGCTGGAGAAACTCAGCGGGTGCAGCAGCATCTATGGAGCGAAGGAAATAGGAAAACGTTTCGGGCCGAAGGCCGGGTCTGAAGAAGGGTTTCAGCCCGAAACTTTACCTATTTCCTTCGCTCCATAGATGCCGCTGCACCCGCTGAGTTTCTCCAGCAGTTTTGTCTATCTAGGTCTATATTAGTGTTCATGTAAGAGAAACACATTAAATTAGCATCTTTCAAATAGAGCCGTATTGTGAATATAGCGTTAACTGATTAATCTGAACAATAGAGCATGCAATTTCCCCCAACATACTTTGCTGCTCTCTCCTTCCACTTCACAACGGCACCCTATAATACACCAAAAAAGGTGCTTTCACCTTTTCTATAGATATTATTTGTGTCCCACATTACAGGTCAATTTTTTCCTCTTTCACAAAGGCGCCTTCAATTTTACAGGTTTCCCTTCAATCCCTTCAAACTACGGACAAACTGCAGCAACATTTTTGTCCATTCAACTTTGGGGTGAAAGTCCTCTTTAAGAGATTGTGTGGCAAATTAAAGCTGATGACCTTTGGAGAGGTACATTGAGCACACATATTATCCACATGCGTGGGTGCACATATATATTACTCATATATGGGAGATGGTCCAAGTGTTGTGGAAGAAAGGAACCAAGGCTCTGCTTGCCTTTCCCAACCCTCTATGCCATTGCCCTTTCTACTTACATAGCTATTTCCCTTGCACATTAAATATCCAATTCCTTTCTTCCTCCAAAGATCTAATTGCTTCACAAACAAATGTACTCAGTTTCAGAGAGACATTTAATCAGTTCCAGTCCTGTCATGAAATACTTGACCCAAAACATTAACAATGTTCTTCTTTCCACAGATGTTGCCTGACCTGCTGAGTGTTTCCTGCATTTTCTGCTTTTGTTTCAGTTCTATAGTACACGTCGACTCTTTCTGCATCCATATCCACATTCAGCTCTGCTTCATATGCATCACACACAGATACATGTCCCATTCTTCATGCTTCTCTAAATTTCAGCCCTGATTCCAGCCAATACTATTGCTTCCGATGAGACTCTGCAATACATATTGCTCGTCAGCCTCACGATGCAGAGTTTTGCATGTACAGATACCTCTTCCCTCCATCTCCTTCCTTTACATCATTCAACCACAGACCAAACTGCACCTAAATGTCTGTCCACTCATGTGGAAGAGAGTAAACATTTCTCAGCAGCTTATGCCCCATCTGTCATTCGAGGCTTCATCCCAGTTGGCAGCAAGGGAAGTCCAATCAATTTTAAATGTTAAATGTCATCTGCAATTAGATGCAAATTACCATGAAAATCAGGAATTCAATGCACATCATGCACAGAGTTCATTCCCAAAATGAAATGACAGCTTCCAGCACAAGCTGGATCTATAAACTTGAGTGAGAAACAGCATTTGATAAACAAGTCAACAGATTTCTCCCAGCCTTGTGTTACCAAATTAATTACATTCATACTTGGATACATAACTTGCTTAATCTGCTTGATGCATATATCTAACAGGTGGTAGAAATTACCTGAACCATTGGCTTCACCAGGATCTACATGAACATTAATGAAAGGGTCAATCTGTGTATCATTTGTTCGGAGTTCAGCAATTCCCTGGGCATTATTTTTTATCTGTTAATGAAATGAACAATATTTGTTTCAATCTTCACAATAATTTAGTTTCATGAATGTTTGACATCATATTTGTTCAGACAAGTTAAGAGGCACAGTGTTCCGGAGTGTTCCAGTGTTCTCTTATTACATTAAGAAATTAGTTATCTCGAACGTTCTATCTTCAGGTCATAAGTAATAAGAGCAAAATTAGGCCATTTGGCTCATCAAGCCAACTCTGCCATTCAATCATGGCTGATCTATCTCTCCCTCCTAACCCCATTCTCCTGCCTTCTCCCCATTATCCCTAACGCTCGTAATAATCAAGAATCTATCATTAAAAATATCCATTGACTTGGCCTCCACAGCTTTC
Source organism: Amblyraja radiata (assembly GCF_010909765.2). Classification (NCBI taxonomy): domain Eukaryota; kingdom Metazoa; phylum Chordata; class Chondrichthyes; order Rajiformes; family Rajidae; genus Amblyraja; species Amblyraja radiata. The sequence continues at coordinate 40,012,994 of NC_045972.1, read as the reverse complement.
TGCGGCAAAGAATTCCACAGATTCAACAACCTCTGACTAAAGAAATTCCTTCTCATCTCCTTCCTAAAGGAACGTCGCTGTGACCTCTAGTGGAAACATCTTCATCACCATTCACAGCCCATCTGTGTCCGCATTTACATCATTGAACTGTCAAAGCACAATTTAAAGTTCATAATTATTCACTTCAAAAAATGTTAGTGACAATTATAAAAGAGAGTGAATAAAAAATGCAATTCAAGCATCTTCGATAGAAAATGTCATAGTTTACAATAAATTCCAATTTTATGTTGCATTGTACAACTTAATTGCATGTTAGCCAAAGATTAGGAGACTTATAATACATACGTTTGTCATTCTTTTCTTTCCCCATACCGACAACCCTTTGGAAACATTGATAATGCAGTCACAAACTCTATTCAAAGTATTCTGGGCTTCTTCCAGACTGGGATGCAGCTCAATGTTAGGAATGGCAAAGCAAATGTCAGCATGGAGAATTGCTTGTGAGGTTTGCATTTGAAAGCTAGCATCAGCATCTAAGGAAAAAAAAACAACCAAATCAGATTTCCATGGACATGATTACAATTTTAGATTTAGACATACAGCGTGGAAACGGGCCCCTCGGCCCATCGGGTCTGCACCGACCAGCGATCACCCCATACACTAACACACTTGGGACATTTTACAATTTTTACCAAAGCCAATTAACCTACAAGCCTGCACGTTTTTGCAATGTTGTGGGAAACCGGAGCATCCAGAGAAAGGCCCTGTGGTCACAGGGAGAATGTACAAACTCTGTTTTGACAGCACCTGTAGTCAGGAACAAACTGGGGTCTCTAGCGCTGTAAGGCAGCCACTTTACCACTGCACCACTCTGCTGCACTATTTGATAGACTAGTTTCATTCAATCTTATTTTCAATGAGAATCAAAGCCGTAAACTCAGTTCAATAATACCGATTAAAACTTCACTTTTTCTCGACTAAAAGTTTCAGTAATTGCTAATGCCCATGTAATTATCAGTCTATAACATCCCTATTATGCAATGATTCCAACTTTGCCAAGTTGAATATTTGTCTATTTCTTAAACAAACCTTTTGAATTTTAAGTATGTGCTAGAATAGTTTTTCTTTGTGAGATAACACAGATGCCACTAATAATAAACTCTGAGATTAATTTCATACTAATTTGTTAATGGACAGGGGCAGTGCTGCCAAAGCCACATTTATTACCAATCCCTTGTTGACCCAAATAATTGGTAATTAACCTGCTTCCTCAAAAGATTCAGCTCTTGTGTTGATGGAATTGAACAACAGAGAAGTTGACCAATCTACATATTGACTATTGACAGTACATACACAAGCTAGGAAGCTCCAATTAATAATACTTAAAGACTACATTCAAAAGATATTTGGCCAGGTACATGTATAGAAAGGTTTAAAGGGATATGGGCCAATTGTGGGCAGGTGGGGCTGGTGTAACTTGGGCATCTTGATTAGCATTTAGCAATTTATTATTGTTCAATCTCATCTAGCAATATAATTCTGTTCAAATAAATAGTGTGGTATATTCACCTCTTACAAGGTTTTTTTTAAGTGATACAGCATGGAAATAAGCCCTTTGGCCCATCAAGTTCATGCCAACCATCGATCACCCGTTCATACTCGTTTCATGTTATCCCACTTTCTCTTCCACTCCCTTCACAGTAATGGTAATTTACAGAGATTGAACCCTGGTCTCTGGCGCTGGGAGACAGCAGGTCTACCAGTTGCGCCTCTGGGCAGCCCTTAAGCATCTATGCAAATAACTTATTTTGAACAGTAATTTACATATCTCTAATAAATCCAAAGGTCAACTTTATATTGCTAAAATGAATGTTATTTTTGTTATTTGGTCCGCCATCAAAGTTAGTTCAAATATGGCAGGCGCAAGTAGCCAAAATATACCATCAATATGATTATTGCTAAAATCTATAACACATAATTTCCTTAAAAGTTGCTAAAACCATCATTCATTGCAATTTTCTTAACCATCAAACTATGGGAAGGCTGTATAATACATAATCACTTCCGACAGCTTGCTAACCATTTGTAATAAGCACACTTCAATGAGGAGGCAATTTTCCTCACCTCCAAATTGAGCACACATAGAGGTCTCTGTCCAGAGTCATACAGCACAGAAACAGGCCTTTTGCCCAACTTGCCCATGCTGACCAAGACGCCCCATCTAGGCCTGTTGCACCTGCCTGTGTTTAACCGATATCCCTCACAATCTTTGCTATCCATCAGAGAACCAGCGAAATCCACAAGCAGAAGATGATTTAATGATAGTCAAGAATGGTTTCAAACTATCAGTCAACTATCAGTCTTTACTTATATTCAAATCTAGCATTTCCTCCAACTGCTTTGAATGTCAGTCCCAGATTAGTTTAAGAATTTTGGATAGGTATCTTTATTGCCACACTTTCCAACTCACTAATTCAGCCTTTAGTTTTACAGTACGAGTTAAAGAATGCTTATGTAACTGAACTATTCACATGAAAAAATAATGATACCCTATCAACCGACAAGAGAATAATGTTGGGCATTATTAAACAAAATCAATGGAGCTCAGATTCATACCCTGATAAAGGAGTGTGGATGAATTCTGCATGCATTTTCTCAGCTTCTCCAGGGCATTGCGGATAACCTTAATAAGAGCTTCCATGTTACAATGGCTGAAATGGTTGAGTAATTCTCTTGCTTCGTGCTTCAGAAAATTGGGGTCTTGGAGACTTTTTGCTGCCGAGGTTGAACGAGCATCAGGAGAGGTGATTGCACTTGATTGTATAGATGTTTTTGTTCCTTTATTTTCTGTCATAAAAGGTAGTATTTTGTAATTAACACCAGTTAAATAATACAAGTTAGAAGATGAAAGTTTCTATGGAATGAACTCTAAATCTCATATTTATCATTAATAGGAAAATTTAAATCACAGTAAAGTTGTCCTGTATCCTTCCAAAGCAATCAAAATCTACAAAATATCAGATGTCATCCTTCATCCTTATACATAATTTGGCTTACTTTTCCAGTTGAGTCCCTGCATGTGAATTTCATTACTGGGATTGTAGCCTTATTATAATGATTAGCAAATTCCTTGAAAAAATCATAAGCATCAAAAATGATTTTATTCAATATATTTTGTCAATTATGTCAAAATGGTACAATTAAAGTTAAACAAAGTTTATAACATTCCATATGAATAACCATTGGAAAGGTTTGGTAGATTCCTTATGTAAAAGCATACTATCAAATAACATTACTTCCATTAGAGTATGATTCGTATCAGAAGAACGACTTTGTATTCAACCCAATCTCCTATTATGATGATCCATTAACTTCATCAATAGTAAGGAGGCGGGTTATAAGTAACTGCAACCAACTTATGCACCAGTGCAGCTACAAATTATTTTTTATATTTATATTAAAATATAAATTAATATAAGTAATGTAAGTAACAGAAGGCAGTGGAGGCCAATTCACTGGATGTTTTCAAGAGAGAGCTAGATTTAGCTCTTAGGGAAATAATAATAATAATAATAATAATAATAATAATAATAATAATAATAATAATAATAATAATAATAATAATAATAATAATAATAATAATAATAATAATACATTTTATTTATGGGCGCCTTTCAAGATATGGGGGGAAAAGCAGAAAAAGGGGTACTGATTTTGGATGAACAGCCATGATCATATTGAATGCTGGCTCGAAGGGCCAAATGGCCTACTCCTGCACCTATTTTCTATGTTTCTAAGTATTAAAATATGAAATTGTAAAATGGAAGTTTTAATATCCATGAAGAGAACAGGAATGATGTTCTTTCCAGTTTTCCTGTACCTTCTATGTCATTTTCATCATCTGAATCCACATCATAAAGCATTTTAATGAGTTCATTCACTGCTGCTTCCACCATCATACTTTTACATTGCAATGTCTGCGCTCCTTTGGTGCAAATATCCTGTTAGAGAATAGATCGTACTTGGTAATTTTGTTTATTTTTCAAAAATAACTTTTCATACTGTTGTATATATGCATGCACCAAAGTTAACAATGATAAAATAAAGTGTAAAAAAAAAGAGAAAATGGATGCACGGACAAATTTCCACAATAGTCACCAAAACACTATTTTTCTTCAACAAATACTGGGGCTCTCCTATGACTCTTCTGTCACTCTGTTCTTTTATGCACACCCCACCCTCACCCTTCTCATACTAGAGGATGAGCTTTAGACCAGTAAGACTCACATTCCAACAATTCCTCTTTCTATATTTCTGCTTCCTCTTTTTCTGTAGGGTCCAACAATCAATTATTCCTGTGGTTCCTTCTTTTGAATCATTTCTGAGAATGTTTTGGGGGGTTTTGGCTCTTTATCGTTTAAGTTCAAGTTGTTATCATGCATTAACTTGCAGATTCAATTGGATTTTTCCAGAAATCCAGAAGTAGGTTGGAATGCCTGTTGCTGTAAATATTAAAAGCAGCCACTTTATGAAAGTTAATTCCCACAGACATAGGCATCCAATGAGAATTAATAATTCATAAAGAGGCAATGGAGGGCCTATTTTCTTCATGGCCATTGTTTGCAGCAGAAATTTTCAAAGGACACTAGCAATGCAAAAGAAAGCCCAAGAGAAATTGACTTAAGGGAGAAATAATTACAACTTTGAATGGTTCAAATCCAATGTTGAAAGTGTAATACAAGAACTTTAGGAATGACAAATGGAGTTAATTCAGATAAGAGGGCGGTGTTGCCATTTGGGAGCCAAACCAGGGAAGAAACTTCACAGTGACCAGTATGGCCCTGGGGAGTGTTGTAGAGCAGAGGGATCAATGAGTACAGGTACATAGTTCCATGAAAGTGACCTCGCAGGTAGATAGGTTGGTGAAGAAGGGTGTTCGTACATTGGAAGCCCCATCATTACTCTCACTTACAATGTACTTGTGTGTTCATTTCCAATTTTGGTTTTGCTTATGAAAAATAGTATGATAATCGAATGTATTTGACACCACTATAGACTGCCATCTATACGTATTGGAAATGGAGAATAGAATATTTTTACCTTTCATGTTGCATTTTAATATATAGCTATTCTAGATTTAAAACACATCCAGTTAATTTTCCTTCAAACTTATTAAAGGTCACTAAAATAAGAGCTCTTTGGTTAAGATTGAGAATACACCCAACAGCAAGATTGTTTTTCTACTCTGTTGATGATAAATGGGCAACACTGATGTGCAATTTTACAACTAGAACAATCTAGTTCTGTCAGGCAGCATGGATGGAAATTCGAGGGGTGGGGGGGGGGGGGTCACATCCCTCCCATGTTTTGAGAGGTGGGGGATGATCCCCCCGTTTTGTAATCCGGATTTTGAAATTTGGCGAAAAAAATATCTATTAAAATCTCCGATTTCTACGAGACAATGGGGGTGTCACTGTTAAGCGCTTGTTAAATGTCTCTATTAACATCGTATTAACACGATGTGTCACCAATTGTGTTTTGATCTTCAAGTATTACTGAAGGTATTCACGGAGAATTTCTTAAAGCTCTCTGATGCGGGTACAATTACCATTTGAACTAATTGGATGTATTGGTGGATGGGAAAGATTTAAATGGGTATCGGATTTAAAAGGGTCAGGTCATTAAGGGCTCCGATCGAACGGGTTTCCTGGCTGGCTTGCAGGTAAGTCCCTCATTCATGGTCACTCACGTTATTTAGTATTTTTTTCCCATCTCTCTCTCTTTCTCTCTCTCTCTCTCTCTCTCTCTCCCCCCTCCAAGGTTGGTTCTTCTCTTTGCCTTTATTTGCTTCAATTTTATTTGTTTAAGTGTTATTTATCACATTGTAGCTTTTAAAATATTCAAGCGGGTATCAAACTCTTTCTAAGGGCTGAATCGGCCCGTTCGCGGGGTCTTTCATCGCCCCGCGCGGCTTAAACTCAAACTGCTGCATCAAGGCGATCGAGGCTCCTGATATTGAAGCCCCGCGCCGGACGATTTTAAGCCGAGCCAGGCAATGAATGGCCCCGCGAACAGGCTGATTCAAGCCCCACGATTTGGGGCGGATGAAGCTGCTGTTGCTGGAGTTCGGATTCGGTCACCAACCATGTCAGCTCCCGATGTTACCGTCCACAGGGCCCATGGCCGAAACCTCCGAAGCTTCGCATGTGTGTGTTTGCGTGTGCGGCCACCAAGAAATTGTGCCCCCCCCAAACTGTGTCCCCCCCCCCCCCATGTTTTGTTAGCGATTTCCACCCCTGTCAGGCAGAGTGTATACGAAAATAAATCGCTGCCCGCTATTTTTACATAAATTATATAATGAAATATACATTCATACTGTTTCACCCCTGGGCTTTGTTCAGAAAGTCCTGGAGAGTTACCTGCGTGCGTCTCAAAAACTCCTCACATGTCCATGGTGTTTCCTCAGGAAATTCACAAAGTGAGATGGTGCTCATATCCCACAGGGTCCGCTCGATACGATATTCTACAAGGTCATTTACTCTGCAAATCAGTAAATCAACTAACCCTGTGGAGCCGAAACATTGGGACAATTGAAATAAAGGGACAATAATCCTTCCAAATATTGTAATTAATAGTTTGATGCTGTTCCAACATTTCAAAATACACAATCATTGAAAATATCTGGTTGCAGACGATGATGATTTGATACCCTGGCTAAATTACATACTATTAAATGCAGTGAAACATGGAATGGAAAATTGCTGGATATCTTTCTGCTGCCATTTACTAAATTGGGTCTGCGATGTCTGAGGACAGTTCCACTTGAACGGCTCTTCATTTCTATGCATTTCATGGATGGCTGAGACCTGATTGCACATTTTATCCTGGTATTCAAAGACAAAATGAGAAAGACTTACATTCGTAAAGCCCTTTTCACACCATTTTAGGACAAGAAGTGTGCAGGAGTTTAAGAATTACTCCTGAAGCGCAGACATAGTTACAATATGCAAAATGCAGGGGCCAATTTGGGGACAGCAAGGTTCCACAATGAGCAACATGATAGTGACCAGAACACATTGTTTAATAACATTGGTCGAAAGATAAGCACTGGCCAGGATAGCAGAATTCTCTTCCCTGTTTTTCTATTAAATAGCATGCTGGAAACTTGTACATCCACTTAAAAGAGCAGATGGAGTCTCAGCGTACCATCTTAATTAAAAGGGGCATTTCCGTAAACAGTGAAGCACTCCCTCAGCACTGCTTTTGTGGAATTCCCTGCCACAGAGGGCAGTGGAAGCCTAGTCACTGGATGGATTTAAGATAGAGTTAGATAGAGCTCTAGGGGGGCTAGTGGAATCAAGGGATATGGGGAGAAGGCAGGCACGGGTTATTGATTGGGGACGATCAGCCATGATCACAATGAATGGCAGTGTTGGCTCGAAGGGCCGAATTGCCTCCTCCCTCACCTATTTTCTATGCATTGGACTGTCTTACACACAAAACTCTGGAGTGGGACGAACTGCAACTCCCTGATTGTGAGGTGATACCCACTGAATCACAAAATAATCTCTAAATTGATGAAGCTGCTATAATTTGGAATTGAATTCATTACCTAATTTTGCATACACACTATCCACAAAATGGTCATTGTTTAATGATGTCCAGTTTAGTGTTACAAGACCCGGTTGAAAAGCTTCATCAATCTCATGCACATGTGGTGCAATAAGGGTTTCATAAACTTGTTTAATTTTTCCACGTACTTTGGAGTTTTCTTCCAGTAATAGCTGAAAATATCACAAAGAATATTAGGATCTTCAATACATTATTTAATTTTAATAGCAGCTTAAAATCATAAACAGTTTATATTCCTTAGATACATTAAGGAAAGCAATTGGTAAAATTATACTTCAAATGTACGCGCTACATACTGTGGACCCTTGCATGAATCAGATGTCAGGCAAGTCAAGTCAGAAGGCCACATGTGGAGACCAAGTGGGAGCTTCCGTGAGAGCAGCTGACTGGCTTTCTGCATACGTCGGCAGTGTCGCACTGCTACAGTGACTGCCAAGAAACGCAACTCAGAAATAAAGCAACGGGCTGAAACAATTATTTACACAAATGCGAGGTTACACAATTTGTCCATTACACAAGTCGGGGAGTACCTGTAATTAATATCAGGAACATCCAAGAAGCAGTCATTTCACTGACAGGTTTGGTAACCTGTTTGGCCAACAGTGGTGGATCAGCAGTGGAGGACACTACAGCTACACTTGGCCAGGCCGACCTCGCAATGCTGCCAGAACAACGATCTTTCATGGTCAGGTCAAGAACCCTGCACTTACAACAACTGGGACTTGAAAATGGCACCAAACTAGCGAATCTGTACACTGTCTCAGTGTACTACTGCTATACATGTACTGTATCTGAGGTGCTTATCCAAGATGCATGTCAGTGCTTGTGTATAGTGATACTTATACTGAACTGTGTACAGAAATGAATTTCATTATACCTCGGTGCATGTGACAAATAAACCAATAACAGAAGAAACTGAACTGCCTTAGATGTGACAAAGACAGATAAAATCTATGTACTTAAGCACCTCAGCATGTCTCTATGTACATAATGTTCTAATTTTGCCCTCATCAAGATGATGAACTTCAGTGCTGAAGAGGGAATATTTTATCATCCAGAGTCACTATCAATTGCAGTATATTCAGACATAGGCTTAATATAGCTTCAAAACAGACCAAACATTAAACTTCAAAAGACATGAATGAAATTAAATTATTTAATAAGCCACAGTGATTATCTTCACAAAATTACAAATTCATCCACTGTCTAAATGGAGATGTTTTAGATATTAATGTCATTCAAGCGATATGCACCATAGCTTAGTACAGCAGCTACTTTGCCCAAGACATCAAGAAATTGCAATGAAAAGACACAAATTGCTTGAGTAACTCAGTGGATCAGGCAGGATTCCTGGAAAACATGGATAGGCAACATTTTAGGTTGGGACCCTGCGTCACCTATATATGTTCTCCAGGGGTGCTGCCTGACCCCACTGAGTTACTCCAATATTGTGTGTCTTTGCTTGGTAAACCAGCATCTGCAGTTTCTTGTTTCTACACTAAGAAATTGCAGAGTTGTGAACGCAGCCCAAGCTATGTTGCTCATCAGCGTTCCACCCCCACCCCCCTCCCAACCCCGATTTGCTCTGTCTACGCTGCACGCTGCCTCTGGACGGAAGAAACAAAAGCCTGACAGCATGTACCACCTGAATCAACAACAGCTTCTTTCCCATTGTTATCTGGAGAACAGACCTCTCATACAATAGAGATGAATTCTCCATCTCCCAATCTACCTTGTTGAGGCCATTGCACATTTTTTTAAATACCTGTACCTGCAATTTCTTTGGAGCTGTAATACTATATTCTGTATTCTGTATTTGTTTTCTCTCTTGCACTAACTTGATTTACTTCGGTATGATATAAGTTGCCTGGATAGCATGCAAAACAAAGTATTTCACTGCATCTCAGTACATGCGACTGTAATAAATCAATAGCAATGTGGTTAATGCAAGAAGTGAAGCTGAGATGAAAGATCAACCATAATCTTACTGAATGGCAAAGTATGAACATGAACCAAGTGGCCTACATTCGGGTTAATGCCTCCATTAAATAGCAAATGACTTTGATACAAATGTATGAAGTTTCTCTGACTGCAAAACTGTTATTTGCATATTCATGAAACAAAAACAGAAGATGATGGCCAAGAGTTTTAAATTTGAAATATTAACTCTGTTCTCTTTCCACAGATGCTCACTGACCTGCTGTGTATTTCTAGCATATTCTACTTTTGTTTCAGATGTTCAGCATCTGCAGTTTTTACTTCACTTGTGTGCTCATTGTAATATATCTGTCAGGGATCCCAATGTTCCTACACATGTTTCATTTAAGTACATTTTACATGTACTTCAGATCTAGGTTTATATTTTATGAAAAACAAGCAAAGATATTAACTAACTAACTATTGCAAACCTAAACAAATTAGCCTGGAAAAGTATTTCTCCATAAAAGCACATGTTAAAATGATTTATGATGAGGGAAAAGTGCCAGTCTGACATTGGACTGATATCTGAAAAACATGCATAAAAGGTTCAGTTTGCAAGTCTTTAGCATGATCATTCACATTAACCATGAAGAATTTCATGGAGCACACCTGATCTGCAACTGAATGAGTCATAGATCATAGAGCAGAAACGGGCCCTTCAGCCCATAATGTTCATTCAGACCATCAAGTACCTACGTCTACTATGCCTTGCCAATTCTAGTGCTTTTCCAACTGTGTCTTAAACATTGTGAGAGTACCTTTAAGTTGTATCTATGAGCATCTAACTGATATTGTATAATCATTCATCCTGCAGTTTAAAATATAGCCGTTTTCACAGCAAATTACTTCCAGACATTGTAGACAGACTAAAGGTCAACCGTGATAAAAAATTGTTATTGAGAAGGAAGTAGGTACCCAGCTTTTCCAATTCCAGATAAGGGACAATGAAAACTGAGGCAGGCACACAGCAAAGAAGATCAGATTAGTTCTGTTTAGTTTCACCAGGAAAACGATTGGCAGCCTTACACGTATAATGCTAAAAAAAATGGGCCCATTATTGCATCCATGCTGAACTCATCAATGTGTCATACTTCCCAACAGTGATAGAGATTGGGTCTGTTGCTTTAAGGAAACCGAATATGAGTCTGCATCCTTCTGCTGTAGCCTGTCTTCCTGTTCATTGTTTCATCTTTGCATCAATGCTTTTTCAAACTTAACATTGTCTGTCATGGTCACATTCTTGTGCACTTACAAATGTCTGCTCTTAATTGTCATGTGCCATATGTTTATAACATCTGACTATCACTAAACCTGCAGATTAACTGAGCTGATTTTCAAGATTCAGGAAATATCACAGCATAGACACAACAGCTACACAATTAAAGTAAAACTACAATAAAAACTCACCAGTGAAATAGCTCAGTAGCACATAATGCATGGCTTATAAGAAAGACTGATAAAGCCAGAATTGTACATCACATTAATTTGCATCTGACTGAGAAAAATAAAATTCCAGGTGTAATTTCACAACTAAAGTGACTGAATTATAATGCAATCCATTATTGCAGCAGTTTGAACATTTCCCATTTTTATTTCTCATCTGCAATTTTTGTCCTCACTCAATATGTTAACAAAAATAAATCAAATATGGGTTTCACCGACTGTCTCTGGGCCATGAGATTCAAATTACTTTTCTACAGTTTGCCTTGATTTCCTTTATATTATATGGCTTTCTCTTGTAATTTGACTTTTCCTTTGACATAGAGGAGGTATTTTAACCTGCAGACGAATCAAGCATGTAGGTTCTGTTGAACAAAGTAAATTGATTCCAAAAAAGGATTGCATTTTCCTAAATCAGGAGAAAACTGATGACGTGCATCTGCTGTAACAGTATAAATGATAGGTTTGCACAGCATTGTTCATTTATATATTTTGTTCTAATTCAAACTGTTTAAGGAAAAGCATATTCCTCTACAATGTCATCATTCTACCACTTCCAAAGTCACTATTCATACCTGCAGCTTATTGTACATCCGTTTCAACATATCCCGTCTTTGTAGAAGTGCTTTCGCATTATCAGGGATCTCCAACCCCATTCGAACCATGCATTCTGCTTCTCTTATCAGAACTGTAAGATCAGGGTCAAAGTTCACAATCATCTGTCCAGTGTCAGGATGCTTAACCAGTAAAGTTGCTTGAAGACCAAACTGGATAGTTTCAATCTGAAATAAGATTGTAAACAGAAGATACATAAATATATGTGTATATTTAAGTGCAAACCTATTTCTCATTCAACCAAGGACACCTTCTGAAATACATCTTGATAATATATCTATGGGTCATCTTGACATTCTACAGCTGCAGTTACGATACCGAGAAATATTTCAATGATAGTTTCGGAGATTTCATCACTCGAAATACTGTATTTTAACACCATGAAATCAGTCTGCCATATCATATTAACTAAAAATATATAGTGAAAAAAACCGTCCTCAATAGGTATAGGTGATTCAGACAATACTCTAGCTTATGAAAGTACCATTCAGAAGCCTATTAACAAAGGGGAAGAACTCAGTTTTCCACAGAGAAGAGACACATTCACACAAAGCGAAATAGCAATGATGAATGTTCTCTCCAGAAATATTGTGGATGCTGCTTCATTGGAATGTTTGCAACTAAAGTATCAGATTTATGTTAGCTGGGTGTATCAAGGGAATGGAGTTTAGCTGTGACCCCTAGTTCTGGATTCCCCCAATAACGGAAACATTTTCCCTGCATCTATCCTGTCCAATCCTTAAGATTTTTATGTTTCTATAAGATCCCCTCTCATTCTAAATTCCAGTGAATACAAGCCCAGTCGACCCATTCTTTCTATTCTTTCATCATATGTCATCCCGGGAATTAACCTGAGGAACCTACACTGCACTCCGTCAATTGCAATAATGTCCTTCCTCAAATTAAGAAACTAAATTTGCACATCCTACATTCAGGTGTAGTCTCACCAGGGCCCTGTACATCTGCAGTTGGACCTCCTTGCTCCTAAACTCAAATCCTCTCGCAATAAAGGCCAACATGCCATTAGCTTTCTTCACAGCCTGCTGTATCTGCATGCTTACGTACAAGCACACCCAGGTCTCGTTGCATCTCCCTTTTTCCTAATCTGACACCATTCAGATAATACTCACACTGCATGTGCAGTAATTCTATGGCTGTCACTTTGTCCCCAGGTGAATAAAGTTGAAACCAGTAGAGAGAATGATAGGCCAAATAGCTTTCTGACAGATTCTACAGATTTACCCACAGGATAAACTATACAATTTATCAATTATGAACCAAAACTGCGCAAACCTAGAATGCATATCAGTTGTTCTGAAAGAAATTCTAAAATGTTAACAGGATTACTGACAAATAGAATAAACGTGGACTCTGCCTTCTATGGCTAAATTATCTTTAAATTAGCTCCACTATGCACAACTCTGCACATAGAACAATAATGCTGATATTAAATTGCCATTTGATAACTCAGTCTCATTCTGATGGTGAAGATACCATTTTGTAAACGGTTAAAACACTTTCACAATGCGTCCAAAACCTTGATTAACGTAGACTAGTACAAGATTAGGCAGCGACTAAGTTTGTATACATGTTACCAAGAAGCCCCAAGTTGTTTTCATGATCTCACTTATGTAACTTGCAACATTTTTGTTGGGAATATAAATGCTGCCAATGCAAGCATGCATAACAATGACTATAAACGTGCTCCAGTAGTCTACCTGTTGCATCCAGGCCCTGTGATAAAGCACTTCATATTCCAACAAAACTCTGGCTACTTTGTTGTAACTACGGATAATCTTCTTTGCATCTTCGCGTTGCAAGATGCCAGGCCTCTTCTCCAACAACAACATGGGCTCTTGAATATGTCTGAAGAGCTGTCGAGCCCAGGTGATGCTTCCAGCTACTGGAGGAAAGTTACGTGGAATTGGAGGGTCGGTCTTCTCCCTGGTGTAAATTTGGGACACATGGTTGATATCTTTACCGTAGATATGGAGAATTTTTTTTAATTGTTTGTCAATTCTCAGTTCTGGTATTCCAAGCCTGAAAGATAGGTCAGTGGTGGTTAAGTGGTTGGAAGAAACTCATCTGAACATCAAAACAAAATTGTGACACAAGGTACTGCAGATGCTGGTTTACAAAAAAAAAAGACAAAGTGCTGGAGTAACTCAACAGGTCAGACAGCATCTCTGGACAACATAGATTCCCCACCCACCCTGAAGAAGGGTCCTGACCCAAAACATCATCTATCCGTGTTCGCCAGAGACGCTGCCTGACCGGTTGTGTTACTGCAGTTACTGCAGTACTTTTTTAATCAAAATTGGGAGGGTTGATTTTCCTAAAGTTGGTTATGACTTAAACTCACTCAAAGTGGTTCTATTTGGATGGATAAGATACACAAAAAGCAAAGCAGGGAGACTGGGCCTGTCAGTGCACACGAGGCAAATTGACACCAACTGTGGCATCAACTAATTAGACTGTCGGGCTATTCCAGTATGGATCTAGGAAACCCTGCATTGGAATAAGCGTACGTGAAATATTTGTGACCTGATCTTTAAATTCACATCTACCCAACCAAATTCCAGAATTATAAATCCCAAATGATGCTCACAGCTGCTATAAGGAAACTAGAAAGCATACAGGTTCATCAAAGGCACTTGAAAATGTGTATCAAACACAGACTTACTTCTCAAACTTCACTAACAACGACAAGGCCCTTGGAGTGCTCGAGATGCTGTCAAAAGTGGCTCCCATAAACTCGGTGATTTCAGCCTGTCAAAGTAAATTTAGAGACGCAGCTAAAATATGCATTTACATGTTTGTTCTATTTCTTTTGAGTTCCCATATTACATCTTATCCATCTTCCTCAGAAAGAGACAAAAACATTTTCATCACAACCTTCTTTTAATGCTGTGTTCAAGAAGGAACTGCAGATGCTGTTCTTTTAATAGATTATTTTATTGCTGCTCTGTAGGATTTATGTCAGCATGTATTAGGCCGATTCTGGGGACAGATGGCATAGGTTTTCTGTCCTATCCTTTTATGTCCCAATATTGAAATCACATTGATTTTTAAAGGGAAGTTTATAGTTAAGTTTACTTTAGTTTATAGATGCAGCCCACCGAGTCCACACCGATCATTGATCACCAGTACACTTTTTTTTAGAGATACAGCACAGAGATACAGCGCAGGCCCTTTGGCCCACCAGGTCCGCGCCGACCAGTGATCCCTGAACATTAACACTATCCTACACCCACTAGGGACAATTTTTACATTTACCAAGCCAATTAGCCTACAAACATGTAATCTTTGGAGTGTGGAAGGAAACTGAAGATCTCGGAGAAAACTCACACAGGTCACGGGGAGAACGTACAAACTCCGTACAGATCTCCGTAGGCGGGATCGAACTCGGGTCTCCGGCGCTATATTCGCTGTAAGGCAGCAAACTCTACCTCTGCGCCACCGTGACCGCCCACTTATTCCATGTTATCCCACTCTTGCATCCTGCACACTAGGAGCAATATACACATGCCATTTAACCTACAAACCCGCACCTCTTTGGAACGTGGGAGGAAACCGTAGCATCCAGAGAAACCCACATGTTCACAGGGAGAACGTACTAACTCTGTACAGACAGCACCAGTAATCAGGAATCAGGATCAAAGCCAGGCCTCTAGAACTGTGAGGCAGCAGCTCTACCGCTGCGGCATTATGCCACCCATAGAGTTGCCATATCCCAGCAAACTATTTTGAATAAAAACTCAGAAACATAACTCAATAACATAACACACTGGGAACTAAGTGCCTATACAAAGAGTTAACAAAGCACCATTGAAGCCATCAAATGAAAGTTACTGAATTTGCTATGAAGCTGCAGAGGTTTTTTTACATTCTTTATTCCTCTGATCTATACTGATAGAATCCAAGTCTTTGCTGTCTGTTGGCTATGAAGCTGCCAGGAGTGATGGTTCTGTGGTTGTCCTGTGTTTCTGGCCGCGATCAATGTATACTCTGGGTGCAGTCAAAATTTGAAAATTAGGTTTGTTGCAGCAGATGCCTATAAAGTCACTTTTTCAATCATCCGCTTGCATTACTGGGGAAAACTAGATAGGTCGTTTGATAGATGTTCTTCCAGCAACCCATTTATCTTACATTCAATGTGGCCAGCTGATCCCATGTGCCTGGGCACTGATCCAGGAACACTTTCCCTCTGTAGTTAACTGCCTTGGAGATATCTTTAAATTCAGTGAAAACAGAAGTGAAAAGTTACAGCAACCCATTTGGAAATCTCATGTGGAGCTATGGTAATAGGAATAACATACTGATGCAGTAAGCCAGCTTTTAGAATCTGCTATTAAGCCTGTTCATTATGAAACAATGCAAACAACTATTCTTTAATTGATTGTTTGCATGCTAATACTGGAAGGTAAAGACTCTCTCCCAGCTCAATAATCAATCATACTGTATGTACAAAAATGCTCTGATGAGACAGTTTCAGCCACTATTTATAACATTTCTGAAATATCTAGCAACGTTTCACATCTGTACAATAACAACCTTAAAACAATACTTGACAGGTACATGGAAAGGGGAGGTTTAGAGGGAGTATGGTCAAATGTAGCTGAGATGGGGCACTTTGATCGGCATAGACGTGTTGGGTTCACGGGCTTATTTCTGTGCTGTATGACTCCATCTGTTGACTCCAACCATCTTACAACACAGTTTGGAACAAGGTTAGATATTGAGAGAAAGGTTTGACAAATTACCAGTTCTGAAGTTGGATTCAAAGGACATCTAAATTTCTACCTGGCTTGCTTGTATAATAAAAGGAGGAACTATTTTAATAATTCTCACGGTTTTCACATTGACAAACAGGTTATAAAATTATTATTTTAAATTAATAGTGTGTACCACTGGACATTATTAAAGCTGTATTATATTATATCATATTTTACAATTATTAACAGGAAATTGTTGGTCACAGCATTTTTACCTCCAACAACATGCCAGAATTTGAAAAACTACTCTTTCCTCCATGATTTTAAAATTGCATTTTTTTAATATAGCAAACAAATGAATTTTCAAAACAGAATAACAATGTCAATATTCTTCTTTTAACACAGAGCCCTTTCCCACAAGAGATACCAAATGGCTGGGTGTTTTTACCTATTAAGGGAATTCATGAATATTGGCTTGCTGCAGAAAATTGGCACCAAGGTAGAATGTCAGCCTTGATTTTATTGAATAGAGGGGTAAGCATGAGGGACCAAATGGCTTCCTTCTACTTCTATTTCTTATAATGCAACATTAAACCAGGGACGCCAAGGGCAGAGGAAAAGTAAAATTAATGTAATGCTGCACAAGCACAGAATGAATCCCGCTGTAATCCCAATGCATCAATGTGACATTTTAATTTTGTACACACGACATCCTTATGAGCCGTATGAGTAGAATTGATCCTCGGGGAAACTCATTTCACATGAAAGTCCGACAAACATTAGGATGAATAGATTTTCATTACATCGATCTCGACAGGAAAAGTTCAAAACAAGGTTCAAAAGGTAAATGGGGAATTATTTAATCAACTTTTATTATGTGCATTGGCCTACAAATAATAGCAAATAGTATAAAATTATCACTCAAGTTGTTAAAATAATACAAACTTGCAAGTCATTGATCTGTGTTGTGAAAGTCTCATAATCCATATCAAAGGTACTCTTTCTGTGGTCAATCAAATTGCAATCTTGTTTTTTCATTCCTGATACAATATCCTGAAATATAAAAAAGACAGAAAGTGAACTGGATTATTAAAATGCCCCTTCCTCAAAAAGAATATAAATCTAATGTATCCAACATCCTGCAGTACATTTCCTTACACCTTGGGACTGAAGGCTGATAAATCCCTAGGGCCTGATGGTCTGCATCCCAGGGTACTTAAGGAAGTGGCTCTAGAAATCGTGGATGCATTGGTGATAAATTTCCAATGTTCTATAGACTCAGGATCAGTTCCTGTGGATTGGAAGGTAGCTAATGTTATCTCACTTTTAAAAAAAGGCGGGAGAGAGAAAACGGGGAATTATAGACCAGTTAGCCTGACATCGGTGATGGGGAAGATGCTGGAGTCAATTATAAAAGATGAGATAGCGGTACATTTGGATAGCAGTAACAGGATCAGTCCGAGTCAGCATGGATTTACGAAGGGGAAATCATGCTTGACTAATCTTCTGGAATTTTTTGAAGATGTAACTAGGAAAATGGACAAGGGAGAGCCAGTGGATGTAGTGTACCTGGACTTTCAGAAAGCATTTGATAAGGTCCCATATAGGAGATTAGTGGGCAAAATTAGGGCACATGGTATTGGGGGTAGAGTGCTGACATGGATAGAGAAGTGGTTGGCAGACAGGAAACAAAGAGTAGGGATTAGGTAGGCAAGAACGGGATACTGATTGGGGATGATCAGCCATGATCACTTTGAATGGTGATGCTGGCTCAAAGGGCTGAATGGCCTACTCCTGCACCTATTGTCTATTGTCACCTAGTCCAAATCAAGCTACGGCAAGCTACCGACAACCGGCGACACATAAGGACGTCCACCTACGACCTCACCTGCGACAACCTACGACCACACAGGCAACAACCTACGACAACCAAAGTCAACCTACGTCCACCTGCGACAAGCTACGACAAGCAACGATCCTGTCGGCGACAAATGAAGACAACTGAAGACAATTCAGTCGCTGGTACCTGTCACCAGTTGACGTAGGTTGACTTGGGTAGTCGCCAATGGAATTCACCAAAGTCATCACCCAGCGACAACCAACGTCACCTGGCGACAACCTGCGTCATCCTGGCGACAACCTTCGACAGCATAAGACAAGCGACGTCAAGCTACATCAAGCCCACAGTCACCGAAAAGTTTTGAACATTTCAAAATCCAGCGACGACCAGAAAAACGTTACGGCTCTTTAGGCGACTTGAGGAGACTACTCACGACCATACAGGTGTCACCCCGCGACCATGTGGCGAGAGCCTAATCGCCTGTAGTTACCGAAAAATCACCTAAGTGGGACAGGGGCTTTAGAGTTACCGTCCTGGGATGATTTCAAGAAAACCAAGTTTTATTGAGGTTGATTCTCAAGTGACTCACAAAACACTTAAACATCCAAGATTTTCACAAGCATCAGTTCCCTCTCCCATTCAACATTTTAACAACAATCATGTTTCAATAAAGCAAAAAAAAAAAAAAAAAAAAATAGGCATTGATATACAGATGAATTGGATGAATTAAAGCCAGATGAATTTTCATTGAAATAGAAATTAATTTATTTTTGACACATAGGTGGGATTATTACCTGAAATTTGTTTGCTATCTGTTCAATCCCCTCAATAGTTGATTTCTCCAGGCTGGAATATACTTTAATAGTTTCAATCATCTTAATAATCTTTCTAAGCCTCCTCTCAAATGTGTCAAACTTTCCAAAAATGCAGATTTCACTAAATTCAAAGGGTTTTTCCCTCTGGTTTTCCTTCATCTTATGCTTGGTAGCACCATAACAGAACTGGTATTCCTAATGTTTATGAAAAAAGAACAGTTCATGTTAACATCCAAAACATTAATGTTACTCATTTCAACCTACTTTCATTACAGGTCTAGACTAAATGTATACGGTGCTCTACTGCCCATCGACTGTGTTAATTGTGAGAGGTTGACATAAATCAATGTCTTGAAAGGCATCGCAATCGCTGGAGGTACCCAAGATTCCAAGAGCAGCATACAATTTCCCAGCTTCATTGAAAATTTTTACTGAGCCCAAGATGTGATCTGAATTTTATTTTTCCATCACAACACATGTTGAGACCTATGTATGGTGGGTGGAGCACATAGATGAATCAGGC
This sequence comes from Amblyraja radiata, assembly GCF_010909765.2. NCBI lineage: Eukaryota > Metazoa > Chordata > Chondrichthyes > Rajiformes > Rajidae > Amblyraja > Amblyraja radiata. The sequence goes on along the minus strand of NC_045972.1, from coordinate 39,993,434 downwards.
GTATACATCAAGAGACTGCAGGCTCATCTGACCACAAATATGTGGCTTGAAAAATAGGAAAAAACAATCCTTGATACCAATATAAATTGTTCAAAAGGTTATCTGTGCCATTTCTAACTACCAGCTCGAGCACACTTCAGGTATAGGCCCATAGATTCTTGGCGTTAGCAGGAGAAATAAATTATACCCGAAGGTAGACAAAAATGCTGGAGAAACTCAGCAGGTGCGGCAGCATTTATGGAGTGAAGGAAATAGGCAACATTTCGGGCCGAAACCCTTTCTCAGACTCCACTGCAAAATTGTACCCGAGGCTTTTTTGCCTTATTTTGTCAGTGCCCGCAATTGGTCGTTACAGTAACAGGATTAAAATTCACACCCAGAGAAAGGTTTATAGGAATCTGAGGGGTAACTTTTTAACCCAAATGTTGGTGGGTGTATAGAATGAGCTGCCAGAGGAGGTAGTTGAGGTAGGGACTATCGCAACATTTAAGAAGCAAGTAAACAAGTACATGGATAGGACAGGTTTAGAGGGATATGGTACAAATGCAGGCAAGTGTGACTGGTGTAGATGGGACACGTTGGTCAGTGTGGGCAAGTAGTCCCGAAAGACCTGTTTCCATACTGTAGAATGTTTCCAGAATGAAATGAAAGTTCGCGAAGAAGAACCGGGACATTTTCTCATGGTTCCAACCAACAATGCAGCAAATATGTTACTCATACAATCTATCAATTACCTTATTAAGCTTAATACATGCCATCAACTTGCTAATTATTGTGCTTGGAGATAACTCCCATATTGTAACAGTTCCATCATTGGTAATGTATGCTTTACATGCAGTTATCATCTGGTTTGTGATCTGAAACAATAATATTAAAAAATTCTTGGTAAAATCTAATTTTGAATCATTCTTTAAGATACAAAAAAGAAGGGCCATCACCTAAAATGCCTGTCTGTGCACCTTCAAAATAAACACAAAGATCTGCCTTGTTCTGGTGTGGAAAGCTCCATCCTTTGAGCACAATTTCTAAAATGTAGCCTTCTACAGCAGATGAACATGAGCAAGACTCGTCAACAAATCAGACCAGTATCTCACTGAATCACAAAGACCAATACTAGAAGTAAATTCAGGAAATGTAAATCAGATTTAAATCCTGCCCAGAAAGCCAACACCAATGAATGGCTGTCGGAAGGGAGAGTGTACGCTGCCGCTGCTCTCTCTTCACATTGTGTTTTTGATTTTTATGTCTTTGGATCGAATTCTGTCTTTAATTTGTGTATTGGTGATGTCTTTATTATTTATTTTACTCCGATTATATGTTTTTTACTCTTGTTAAATTCTGTAAGGTGTCCTTGAGACTTTTGAAAGGCGCCCACAAATAAAATTTATTATTATTATTATTAATATAGACGGGATTAAGGAAGGGAGATTTAAGTAACAGAAACATTTGTTTTGATGTTTTTTAGAATCTCCAATACTGATTTTTATCTGAGAGAATGAGACACCATAACGTTAATAAATGTTCAGCGGCAGGACAATTGTTCATCAGTATTTATTATATACTCTTTAATCTGCCATCCATAATGTTCCTCGCCACTTTTGTACAGATTAAATGAGCAAATTCATGAGAATTCAGTGTTGCGTATTAGGGAGGACTGTAACATCACATCATGTGGAGGAATGGCATTTGTCTGACAACTTCCAAATTGACAACTACACATAACCATATAACCATATAACCATATAACAATTACAGCACGGAAACAGGCCATCTCGACCCCTCTAGTCCGTGCCGAACACATAATCTCCCCTAGTCCCATATACCTGCGCTCAGACCATAACCCTCCATTCCTTTCCCATCCATATAACTATCCAATTTATTTTTAAATGATAAAAACGAACCTGCCTCCACCACCTTCACTGGAAGCTCATTCCACACAGCTACCACTCTCTGAGTAAAGAAGTTCCCCCTCATGTTACCCCTAAACTTCAGTCCCTTAATTCTCAAGTCATGTCCCCTTGTTTGAATCTTCCCTACTCTCAGTGGGAAAAGCTTTTCCACGTCAACTCTGTCTATCCCTCTCATCATTTTAAAAACCTCTATCAAGTCCCCCCTTAACCTTCTGCGCTCCAAAGAATAAAGCCCTAACTTGTTCAACCTTTCTCTGTAACTTAGTTGCTGAAACCCAGGCAACATTCTAGTAAATCTCCTCTGTACTCTCTCTATTTTGTTGACATCCTTCCTATAATTAGGCGACCAAAATTGTACACCATACTCCAGAATTGGCCTCACCAATGCCTTGTACAATTTTAACATTACATCCCAACTTCTATACTCAATGCTCTGATTTATAAAGGCCAGCACACCAAAAGCTTTCTTTACCACCCTATCTACATGAGATTCCACTTTCATGGAACTGTGCACAGTTATTCCCAGATCCCTCTGTTCACCTACATTCTTCAATTCCCTACCATTTACCATGTACGTCCTATTTTGATTTGTCCTGCCAAGATGTAGCACCTCACACTTATCAGCATTAAACTCCATCTGCCATCTTTCAGCCCACTCTTCCAACTGGCATAAATCTCTCTGTAGACTTTGAAACTCTTCTTCATTACCCGCAACCCCACCTATCTTAGTATCATCTGCATACTTACTAATCCAATTTACCACACCATCGTCCAGATCATTGATGTACATGACAAACAACAGTGGACCCAACACAGATCCCTGTGCATATTTCAGAAGTTGCTGTCCAAGCAGGAGTTATTCCAGCATTATTATTGCGGTGGAATTCATAAAAATAACCTACTCCAGCTAAGAAGATTGTATTTTCATCAAATAACTATTTTTTTTAAAGAATGTTAATACAAAATACTGTTGTCCTTTCTAAAATTATAGAGTCTAATCAAAGGAAGTAAAAGATGATTTTGGAGTCTGAGGTAATCGGATAATTGTTAATAGAACCAGAAGGAATATGAGGAGAATTTATTTCATACAATTTGCTGTTGTGATCTGTAATGCATTCAGAGAGTAAGCAATCGTAACTGAAGATGTTGTCTCGACCTGAAACGTCACCCATTCCTTCTCTCCGGAGATGCTGCCTGTCCCACTGAGTTACTCCAGCTTTTTGTATCTAAGCAATAGTAACCCTCTAGTACACAACTAAATGAGCCAATAGACGCCAAATCAATGTCTACACCCTCAGGTTGATGTAAAATGATACAAGGTACTATTTTAAACAAGAATTGGAGAGTTATCTTTGGTGTATCAGCCAAAATGTTTACATCAATCAACTGCGCAAAAATAGATGATCTGATCCTTATTATATCGTTCTGCGTGAGAGTTTGTGTTGTGCAATACATTGCTGCATATCTTAAATAACCAGAGTAACTACACTTCTTTGGCTGTAAAGTGTTTCAGAATATTCTGAAACTCAGTGTTACATAAATGTGAGTTTTTTTTTCTCTTTCAGAAAGAAATTGGGTCTGGTCTTGAAAAGGAAATAATCAGAACCTTTTAGATAAAGTATAGTAGAATGGACCCAATCTGAAAGAGCTGTTACAGACACAATGGGCAAAATAAATTTATCCTGCGCTATAGCTTTCTGTGAACCCACATACAATTCCCTCTGTCAACTGGCTTCTTGTTAAATCCGTCCCTTTATGTTGATTGTAGCCATTCATCTTGTTCTGAGCAGAGCAATAACTTAACATTTCAAGTGCCTATACATTCCTGTTTTAAAACTCCAACTGCTGTATTTTGCTGGACTTTTCCAATGTTGGATTGAAAGCCATATCATGTGCAGAACTGAGACTAAATTATTCATAATTAAGAAAATTCCTGTGGTAGTATTGTAGAGAACTGCAGTGTTTACTTACAGATAATATTCTCACCTTGGTAAAAAGAGAAGTCATCCTTTCAGATGTATTGTAATACACAGAAATCGTATGTATCATTCTAATGGCATTCAGAAGTCCAGGAAGGGCATCTAGCATTTCAATCTGGGGAAAGGAGGAAACAGCACATAATATCTGAATTAATTATCAGTTTTTCACTTGTGATCTTAAATGTTGCTTTCAGAACACCATTATCACAGTTTTTTAAAAAGAAACACCTACAGGGTCACTGTTGTAAAGAGGGTCGCAAAATCGCTCCAGCGTGTAAAGATATTTCACGTTATCTTTAGCTTCATTAAATACATTTGTAATCCGTTTATCCAATTCCTTCCATATCTGCAACAAGAAATTAAAATGTTTTCCACAACACCTCATCCACATGTTGTGTGAAAAGCACAATTCAAGTCAAGGAACAAACCCAGACGTGTTGTATGCAATAAAAGTTAAATATATATCTATGAACAACACCATGTGCGTACATTTTTAAAACGCCACAACAAAGAAGGATCTGATTAATATTGGGAAAGTCCCCAGTGCCAACTGTTTCTGCTTAGCCACTAATACTCTGGAGAAATTGAGGTTTCCAATGTAGTTTGGATTAAGACTTATCTAAGGAGTGGAGGCAGTTCATGATTTTGGAAAAATCATTAGTTGCCTTTGTTAATTTGTCAGGCAACCTGAATGACAGTAATAGATTTAACTGTTACTCAGAAAGAATATCCAAATGACTGACATAACAAGTTATCTCATGGTCAGAAAATTAAAATAACAAAGTAAGATAGTGGTTATGAGGGGCACAGATAGAGTAGACAGGCAAAACCTTTTCCCCAGGATAGAACATTCAAATACTAGGGGGCGTAGATTTAAGATGGGTTGGGCAAAATTTAAAGGAGACATGCTGGGCAAGTTGTTTTTACACAGAGGATGGTGAGTACCTGGAATACTCTGCCAATGGAGGCAGCTGGGGCAGATATGATAATGGCATTTCAGAGACTTTTGGATTGGCATATGGATATGTAAGACTTCTTCTTTGCATTGTTCGGCACAGATATAGACAATAGACAATAGACAATAGGTGCAGGAGTAGGCTATTCGGCCCCTTGAGCCAGCACCGCCATTCAATGTGATCATGGCTGATCATCCCCAATCAGTACCCCGTTCCTGCCTTCTCCCCATATCCCCTGACTCCGCTGTCTTTAAGAGCCCTATCTAGCTCTCTCTTGAAAGTATCCCGAGAACTGGCCTCCACCGCCCTCAGGCAGAGAATTCCACAGACTCACAACTCTCTGTGAGAAAAAGTGTTTCCTCGTCTCTGTTCTAAATGGCTTATCCCTTATTCTTAAACTGTGGCCCCCTAGTTCTGGACTCCCCCAACATCGGGAACATGTTTCCTGCCTCTAGCGTGTCCAAGCCCTTAATGATCTTATATGTTTCAATAAGATCCCCCTCATCCTTCTAAACTCCAGAGTATACAAGCCCAGCCGCTCCATTCTCTCACCATATGACAGTCCCACCATCCCGGGAATTAACCTTGCACTCCCTCAATAGCAAGAATGTCCTTCCTCAAATTAGGGGACCAAAACTGCACACAATACTCCAGGTGTGGTCTCACTGGGGCCCTATACAACTGCAGAAGACCTCTTTGCTCATAATGTGCTGTACTGTTCTATTAGTTAAGATTTCCAAACCTTCCAATTTTTCATCCTAACATTGGCACATGAACAGAAATGTAGGAGGAACAGCATAAGCAATCCTTGTATTGAAGTAAAAATGAAAATCAGTGTATCCTTCTTATAGATCAATTCTATAAATCAATGGTGCCTTTCCTAGAAATTCTTGGCAACAAGCTTCGTACCAACCTCTAAGTGCAAACCATTATTTCAAGGTTATAATGAAAATTGAATCATTAATTGAGGAGTGCATGGAGGAAACTCATCAGGGAATTCATATACGTTTAATTAATGTTAGATAGTTGTTAAGGAAAGCTTTTAAAAATAACCATATTTCTTCAGACCTTCAACAGCTTTGATTTAGCAGCTGTGATGAAGCCAAGTACGATTTTAACATCTGCTCGCTGGATCTCCTGAGTCAAGCAATTGTATCTGGCCAGGCATTGCTTCCAGTGTTCCAACTCTGCCCGTGGTCCAACATCATCTGCCTCCTTCCGCACCTGCTCACTTTCAGTCAGCACCTAAAAGATTGAAGTATAAAGGAATCTTGGTACTTTCACACTGGTCACAGAGAAGAGCATTTCAATATTTACCACAGATTGGCTCGCAGCAGACATGGTTGACTAGGTAGACACAAGGAATTGCAGGTGCTGGTTTACAAAAAAAAAGACAAAGTGCTGGAGTAACTCAGCGAGTCAGGCAACATCTCTGCAGAGCATTGGATGGGCAATGTTTCAGATCTATCCGCGACCCTATAGGTGACCTTTCTTCAGACTGATTGTAGTAGGGAGTGTAGAAATATGGAAGAGAGGTGGGGTGTGACAAAATCTGGCAAATGAGTGGTGGAGGAGGGTTTTTGATTGGCAGATAGTTTATACTTGGGTAGCTTACCACCCAATGATTTGAATGAGTGTTTCCCTGAACACCTTCGCTCAGTTTGCATGGACCTACCTGATCTCCCGGTTGCTAAACACTTTAATTCTCCTTCCCTTTACCACACTGACCTTTCTGTCCTAGGTCTCCTCCATTGTCAGAGTGAGGCTAAACGCAAATTGGAGGAACAGCATCCCATGTTTCGCTTGGGTAGCTTACAACCCCATCATTCGCCCTCTCTCCATCCCTCCCCAAACCAAGTTGCACCAGCTTCACGTTTTCACCAAACTGTTTCCTTTATCATCGTTACTTTTTCCCATGTCTTTCATCCATTGTTCTTTATCTCTCTACATCAAGTCCATATCTCTCATTTTCCCTTTCCCCTAACTAGTCTGAAGAAGGGTCTCGACCCAAAACGTCACCCATTCCTTCTATCCAGATGCTGCCTGTCCCGCTGAGTCACTCCAGCTTTTTGTGTCTATCTTGAATTTGATAGGCATATGGATATGTAGGGAATGGAGGGATTATATGCAGGCAGTTAAAAGTTTGACTGACATTATGTTCAGCATCTCCCCAAAGCACACTAATACCCAAACAAATTGCCCTATTATTTTGAGCAACTGCGTTTTAGATACAATTCAATTATCTAACACATAAAGGAGCAGATGTTAAAAGAGGAATTTAATTCCATCTGGCTACCAAAATCCTAGAGGACGCCATTTGTTTTCAATCTCAGGCTGCATTAATGCTGTAGTTGACCTGCATGAGAGAGACTCGCGCCTGATATGGATAGTGCCTTGTAAAGAAATACCAATCAGGGTCCTATTATTTGAATGCAATTGTTGGTGCCTAGTTTGTTGGTATTTGCAATGAATAGCCAGAGGGAAATGCAGTGGGAAAAAGCAAAAAACTGCAGATGCTGGATATTTGAAATAAGAAAAGAAAATACTGGAAATACTTAGCAGATCAGGGATTATATTTGGGTAGGCAAAAGTGCTGGAGAAACTCAGCGGGTGCAGCAGCATCTATGGAGCGAAGGAAATAGACAACGTTTTGGCCCAAAACCCTTCTTCAGACTGATGTGGGGGGGGGGGGGGAGGGAAGAAAGGGGACAGAGGCACAATTAAAACTTTAGGTTTCAAGTTAATGACCTTTCATCAGAACATGGAAAAGCTGCATCTCCTGCAGTTGAATGGAAAGTTACAGAAGGGGAGTGGGGGTTGGTGGTGATGGAATAGTTAAACATGGAGTTATGGAGGGAACAATCCCTTTGCCATCCTCACAAAAGAAGCATGATTAAGATATTTCTGGTGGCGGCATCTGGTTGAAGGTGGTGGTAATTATGGAGGACCATCTATTGATTGTGAAGACTATAGGGTGAAAGGCTCGGACGAGATACACCCTTTTCTTGTACAGGGCAGGAGAAAAGAGGATGAAAGCAGAGGTGGCCTGTGTGCTGCACAAACTTCCTGCCCAAAGTAAAATTCCCCACAAAAGTATCAAAATATTTTAAGAGACAAAATATGGAGTAATTTGATGATTTAGTACATTATTGTGATCTCCAGGTGATTCCAATTTTAAATATCTGAAATACAGCTGATGGCAAATAATTGTAAATTTTCACCCCTGCCTGTGTAAAAGAAGCTTAAATCTCCCCTAATGCATAATTTCTCATCCCTGACCTGTTCAATTTGCTTGATCCAAATTTTCAAACTTTTCTCAGCTTGCTTCAATGTTTCAGGTGAAGCCAGACCAAAATCTGATGGCCATTTCAAATTTCTCAGCTCTTCCGAAACACATTGTTCCAATCTAACCTAAAATATGGAAAAGCAAATCTCTTTCAGTTACCTGCGAATTTAGCCGTAATTCAGTAAAAAACAATGCCTAATAGAAGTAATGCAGCATATTCAAGTGAGAAAGAAATATTTACTATGTCGGCAAGAATGAGTAATCATAGTAATTAACTAAGTGAGAAGTTCTATGATTAATGGTAACACAGGGATGAATTTATTCAGCATAAATCTGAACCACGTTTTGCGAAAGCTCGTTGTCCAGTGTTCCCTTTCAAATGTGTATCCACTTTTCTCTTGATACAGGCAACGATTGTACCTTAACCTCCTCCAGCAAACCACTCCATGAAAAATCAAACTTCTGTGTTAGAATTTAGTGCTGAACTTGCACTCTCCTCCCTTCACAGACCCCTCCCTTTAACCTGACACAGGTTTCTTCCTGATCTTTCCTTTAAACTTTAGAGATACAGTGTGGAAACAGGCCCTTTGGCCCACCCAGACCACGCTGACCAACGATACTTGGGTACCCGGACGTGGCGTTGAAGGACGAGAAGCTCTTCATTTCCTGATATCTACTTACAATTGAAATTGCCCATGCATACTTGTCAGAATAACAAATCGGATTGCGGTATTATTTGCTCCTCTAATATTGCAGCGGTGAAAAGGAATTAAAGTCAACTCACCTCCTTGGCGAGATTGTCATGTGCTGCAGAGAGGGCACTGACAAACCCATCCAGAGAATTGAGAAATCCCTGTCTAACCGCCTTAAACTCAGGCTTGCTCAGCAGTCCCCATCCTTGGTTCATATTCTTCAGCACAGGTATAAAAGCATCTCTTAACAGATGTTCAACAGATTTCAAGAGCCCAAGGCCTTCAGCATCCAAAACATTAAAACTTATTTCCTAAAAAAATGAAGAATACGGAAGTAGAAAACATGATTTTTTGCTATTGCACATAATTCTTTGCCTCTTGCATACAAACATACAAATTAAGAATAGAAATCCACTGCTTTCCTCTGCAATCCTATTCCACTCTACAATAAGATCATGCCTCATTTGATCATTAGCTTCAACTTTGCATTGCCACCTACCCCCAATCACCTCTCACCTTTTGAATCAAGAATCTATCTATCCTTGCCTTAAAAATACTTAAAGGCTCAGTGTCTAATATTGTTTGAGGATGATTCACAACGCTCTGAGTAAAAAGATAAATCACCTAATCTCTGTCTTAAATGATTGACTGCTTGTTATTTTTAAAAGGACATACATGAAGGAATTTCTTTAGCCAGAGGGTGGTGAATCTGTGGAATTCATTGCCACAGAGGCCAAGGCAGTGGGTATATTTGAAATGGAGGTTGACAGGTTCTTGATTAGTAAGGGCATCAACGGTTATGGGGAGAAGGCAGGAGAATGGAATTGAGAGGGAAAAATAGATCAGTCATGATCAAAAGGCAGAGTAGCTCGATGGGCCAAAATGGCCTAATTCTGCTCAAGTGTCTTATGTCTTAAACAGTGATACCTGTTGTATAATGTCCCACAACAGGAAACATCATCTCCATGTCCACTTTGTTAAGACCCTTCAAGATCTTAAACTCAAATAAATTACTTGCAGTTAAGTATCGATATGGCATGAAAAGAGAATAACACAGAGAAAAAAAACACTTAGCAGCTCAGGCAGCATCTGTCATGACAATGAGATCTTCGACTTGAAACATACTCAGTAATTCCTGCACTTTTTTGCCTTTGTTTGAGACATTGAGTGAGAATAGGAGAGAAGTGTTTGCCTATTTGCTACCACTGCAAATGTAAGATATAAATACCTTTACAAAGGAGATGAAGATACGCTAAGAGAATGGTTCTGAAAGTCAGTATGTGCTCTACAGCTGGAAAAATGGGACAAGTAAAGTGAAATACAAATGAAAAATGGAGTGAGAGAAAGTATAAGATAATAAAGAAAGTGCAAAAATCCAGCAAGATACATGAATAGAGAGACAAAATTACAATGACGTCAGGTGATCAGGTTGTATTCTAAAATTATCAAAATAGATAAACCTGAAACAACTTACAGTGGCATCGCAGATAACTGGATCCTTGTGTCTTACTTGTTATTATTTAGGAATACCAAAGTTAAAATTATTTTTTATCAGTCTTAAAAGTAGGTGGACCTACAGGGAAATTCATTGGTGCTGCTCTGACACCACTGGCATGGTAGAGAAAACAGCGTATGCTTGAACAGAGTTTCCACTGCTCTCCCAGTGTAAGAAGAACAGCATGAGCACAAGCAGGACTGAGGGTTTTCTGCCCTATCAGCATTTTCAAAACACATTTTAATATATTTATTAGATCATTTAAAATAAGTGGTGTTCAAGTGTGCAGAAGGTAATTTTATGTTAAATTAATGTGTTTGTTACAAATTATATTGATGGCAATTTCACTTTCAAAAAACAAATTTGATTCCAAAAGCAATATTACAGACAAATATACAAGTTAAAAGAAGATATTGCCTTTGATATTTATCTATCGTTTTAAATTACTTGGACACATTTTCAGTGGTAATAAACTCAAAATAATAATTCCAGGTGTTGTGCCCACTATAGTGTGACCTTTAATTCTGACCTTCATTATCTTTTAACAGAAAATTGGACTCTGTGGAAGTACTACTTTAAATGTTCCAGAAATGTATTTTCAGTAATTTTAATGAAAACACAGCCCATTTGTGTCCATACATCAGCATCAAACAAAATTCTGAATAATTAGAGTCATGGTATCTGTCTAAACTTTACTTTTAGACTTTAGAGATACAACACGGACACAGGCCCCGTGGCCCAACGAGACCACGCTGACCACTAACCTATGCATACTAGGGACAATATTTTTCACAACTTCCCAAAGCCAATTAACTTACAAATCTATTTGGATTGTGGATGGAAACTGGAGCACCCAGAGAAAACCCACGAGGTCATAGGGAGAAGGTCCAGACAGCATCCGTTGTCAGGCATGAACCTGGGTCTCTGGTGTTCTAAAGCAGCAATTCTACCGCTGCGCCACCCTGCCGTCCTTTAAAGAGAAGATCATTTTAATTTAGTCATATTGCAACTGACTAGGAATGGCAGCCTTTGGTCATCTGTAACAGGAAGAAGCTCCAAAAAAGCTGAGCTAAGTAAGTATGGGATGGAACTCTTCAGTGACTGAAATCACACCTGGTTCAAGGTAGAAGATTGAGGCTTGCGCTTGTCAGTTGGCTCAGTCCAAGAATATTGCAGCAAGTATTCCCTTAGCCAGTTGCTAGCCCCACCCAGCTTCAGCAATGAATCATCATCACATTAGAAGGGCTGCTCACTGGCAAATGGGCAAAGTTCAGAAAATACCGCAATCCGTACACCAAAGCAGCTAGACCTTGGCAACAATGAACTTACAGGTGGATGGTAACATTGGCACCACCTCCAACAAGAGGAAATCTAAGCATCTCCCCATGCCATTTAATGATAGGATCATCACCCACATCATTGATATCCTGGGGTCATGAATGATCAATAATTCATACAAAACCCACGTAGTTAGTAAAACAAATTAGGAGTTAAATATATTTGGAACAAGTGCCTTGTCCCTTAACCCTGCCAGACTTTTCTAATGCTTAGAAGATACAAACTAGAGATGCCCACTGGGTTGGGAGGATGTAGCTCTGTCAACACTCAGAAAACATGACCCCAAACAAGCCCAAGAAATTCTCTTTATCAACATTCCCTTTATCAGCATTTCACTTATTTCCCTAAGCATCCACCATCTCCATAATGGGCACACCAGCATGCACTGTGTTAATTTCTCAACACTTATTATCTAAAAGGCTAAAGGCTGCATTTAGATAGGTACAGTATCATCCCACAGATTCATCCAAGTCACTGAATATCCTAATATATCATGTTGCTGAATCAAACATGTGGTAATAACTGCATGTTTGGAAATATTTTAAGCAACTTGCCCTGTGTATGTTTTCATATGTGATGGCTCTGCTGTCATTCCCTCGAAGGAAAGCAATACAAATTCCAGTCAAACCAGCATGTTTCCCATCGGTAAGAAACAGCTTCTTCATTTTGCAACTTGTAAATCCTGCATTGGGTCCACTTGGTTCAAGAGCAACTATATAATGATATAAAATAATATTGTAAACTCAATATGTCACAAATCTTCATTAAAATTTGTTTGCTATTCATAATCATCATGGCTGATCATCCAAAATCAGAACCCCGTTCTTACTTTCTCCCCATATCCCCTGATGGCGTTAGCCCTAAGAGCTCTATCTAACTCTCTCTTGAATACATCAGTTTGTGAGTTAGTGCAAGTGTTTGCACATGTAAATAATGTACAACCTGGTTCTGGATGATCGACTTCTTGGTAGAAGAACAGGAGGCTTTGCCTGCCATCAACAATGAAAAAATTATCAATCTGTTCCAGCTGAAAAAGATGAACATTTATTTTGTAATCAGTATTGTTATTTTTTCACTAAATGATGTTCCCTGTTTTCTCTTCTCTCGAACCGTTCACACCATGCATCATCAATATCTGAGAATCAAACAATCTTATCTTGGCCATATGATGGCAAAAAACAGTTGCATCTAATCTCTGTAAATACACATTAATCTGCATTTAGTAACAATCCCTATCCTAACTTTCCCATCCCCTACTAAAAGTATATTATTAAAATTTGTGCACCCAAATATTAGCAACTGTTTGTTCTTATACTTCGGTTGGGCGGCACAGTTGCACAGCGGTAGAGTTGCTGCCTTACAGCACCAGACCAGAGTTTGATCCTGACTATACAGTAGGTTCTGTCTGTATGGTGTTGGTACGTTCTCTAAGTAACTGCATGGGTTTTCTCCGGGTGCTCCGGTTTCCTCGCACACTCCAAAGACGTACGGGCTTGTAGGTTATTTGGCTTTGATAAAAATTGTTAATTGTTGCATGTGTGTAGGATGGTGCTCGAAGATTGGGAGATCACTTGTGGATTCATACCTACCAGTGACAATGGCCAGACAAATGTAGACTAATTTTAGTCAAAAAAAGGGAATAGAAGAGAATACTCAGAGTGCTGAGTAACCTTGTTCAACCTTTACACAAATGACCTACCCACCACCAAATCCCGCAAATTCATCTATGCAGATGACATCTGTTTGACCTTCCAAGCACCAGATTTTGGTACTCTGGAACAGGTGCTCAATGAAGACCTTGCTAAACTGGACGAGTACTGCAAAACCTGGCGCCTAAAACCAAGCCCAGAAAAAACGGTCTCCAGTGTGTTCCACCTCCATAATGCAGAAGCCACAAGAGAACCAAACATCTATCTGAGCAGGACCAAACTGAAGTATGCCCCCACTCCAACCTACCTCGGAGTGACCCTTGACAGGACCCTATCCTTCAAGGAACATCTCAAAAGAACAGCAGCTAAGGTGAAGTCCAGAAACAATCTCCTCAGTAAGCTTGCTGGCTCAAAGTGGGGGGCAGCAGCCCCCACACTGCGCATTTCAGCACTAGCCCTTGCATTTTCTTCAGCCGAATATTGTGCCCCTGTTTGGTCCAGGTCATCCCACACACACCATGTGGACACCCAATTGAACTCAACAATGAGGATCATCACAGGAACAATCCGCTCAACACCACTCCCCTGGCTCCCTGTCCTATCCAACATAGCCCCTCCACACATCCGGCGAGTAGTCCTCACTCAAAGGATGCTCCAAAAGACCAAAAACTCCCCTCGCCTGCCAATTCACATGGACATCTTCAACCCACCCACTGCTCGACTTCCATCTAGACGACCAATTTGGAAGAACCCACCACCAGCTGATTTCACCATCCAATCAGCTTGGAAAAAGGAATGGGAGTCCAAGGACATCCCAAATAAACATCTGGTGTCAGACCCCACTCTACCGGTCCCTGGCACCAATCTCCCAAGGAAGCAGTGGACGACGCTGAATAGATTCAGGACTGGACATGGCCCCTGCTTGGCCAGCCTTCACAAATGGGGCAGCAGCCCAACCCCACGGTGTGCTTGTGGAGAGCAGCAAACAATGCAACACATCATTGAAGCATGCCCTCAACAAAGACTCAAAGGAGGACTGGTCACCCTTCATACAGCAGATCAAGAGGCAACTGCTTGGCTAAAGGACTTTGCATTCGCTAAATAAATATGAGTGCTGGAATAGCTCAATGGGTCAAGCAGAATCTTAGAACATGGATAGGTGACGAGGAAAGGGTACAGAGGAGGTTTACCAAAATGATGTCTGCATTAATGGGTATTGGCTACAGGATGAGGTTGGATAGATTTGGATTGTTTTCTCTAGAACGCCGGATGTCGCAGAAAGACCTGATAGAAGCATATAAAATTCTGAGAGGCATCGATAACGTAGACAAACAGAATAGTTTTCCCAAGATGGTAAAAAATCAATCACTAGATGGCATAGCTTTAATGCATGTTACATAGTTATGAGAACTAAATCTATTTAAATAATAATATGTACACAATAAAAGAGTAGTACTTACTTGAGATCCTTCCAGTATAGTATCTTCAATGTCAGACTTCTCCAAAGGGACACAGGTTGCCACCATATCGAAAATATATTCATGTCTGGGGTCAAACTGCAGCCGCTTAGCTTCATGTTCCTCTCTTAGTTTGTGCTGCAATAGAACAAAACAATATGGATTTGTGATATTCTCCCTACAACGTGGCAGAACTTCCTATCTCGTATAACGGCTCTGATTAAAGCAAATGTAGCAGCTCAAGAAGTGGAATAATTTCTCCCTCGTGCAGCACTTGTACCAACAAGGCACTGTGGAGAAGGATGTTGGTTTAAATTATAGAACTTCTACATTAGGTAAACACAAGCAACAGGGAATTGCCTGCATGCTCTACTCCCAAACCAAATGTTTCTTCATCATCCTCAAAGAATAATTTCACAGCACGTGTTATGTATTTAACCAACAGCAATACACCTGATTGCTCATGTAAACAATATACCACAAGACCAATTTAAACAGAATCAATATTTTTGATTCATTTCTAAAATGCTAATCACCAAACACAAGTTTTGATTTGACTTCAGTTGCACCGGTAATTCGTATATCACTGTACCTTAATTGGTACATGTGACAATAAAAACCCTTTGAAACCTTTGTTTTCCCAGGAATGTGAGTGCTAAAAGATGTCATGCAGCATTTTGTGTTGAGAGTTTTTACTGACTGCACTGAGATCTGGTGTGGGTTCTATCACACCCTGTTGCTGCACACTGCCGTGCTGGAAATGGATGTTACTACCTTTGTTACCATGGAGAGATTTCTGGGTTTGTGAGAGCTGTTCAGCCAAACCAAGAAAGAGGTTGACAGAACCATCCATCACATCCTATAGAAGGTGATGAGTTAGACTGTTGGATCAAGGCAGTCTATCAGCAATAGAGCTGGTACCACCAGTCCATAGCCTGACCCACACTCTATGTGTTTTTCAGGGTGCTGACCTGAGCCCCACATCTCAGCGATAACTGGCCGTAGCCGTACCCTATTAATATCATAGTCTGAACGTTTTAAACATTATTCTGTTCCAGCTTTACATTCCTTACAGTTGACTTTGTTTTCTGTCTTAACTGACCATTGCTTCTCAACCCCACGCCATGTTAATATGTTGCATTTACTTTAATAATCTTTACAAACCAGTTCTTTATGGCAATGATACTATACACTGGGGCATTTCAGAAACACTTTAAAATAACCATATGTTTGAAATATTTAACTATTTATTTAGGCTACATCTTACAATGATGTGTAGCAGAATCGAAACAAAATCACTGACAATAAATATGCTGTCAATTTATCAATACAATTAATGTAACCTACTTGATTTTAGACCAATTTAGCGGTGCAATGGCATTCCTTTAATTCTTTGTATTGGGCACGTTTCTAAATTTAATGACGTGTATTCAGCAGAAAAGCAAACCAATTTGATACATTTTATTCTGTTTCCAACCGATACTGGTAGCATCGTCTTAAACGCATTACAGCTGTATTAAGGGTGGACATCACGAGCCTCTATGTTTCAATTGACCTTTAATTATTTGCATTTTGCATTTGGTGTATTAAAAACAGGCATTTTAACCCAGAAATCTTAAGCTTTGTTTGTAATATACTGTAGTTAAAATTATCCAAAAGCAAGTCACTTGGGAGCGCTGAGGAGACATTCAATCTGACAATCCATTGTCGGATTCAAAAAGTAGACATCATTGGAGAAAGAGAAACTTCACTGGACAATAAACACTTTTAAGAACATTTTCAGCAATCTTGGAAATTAAGTAGCAAAATAACCATTATATACCATATGACAAAAGTCAGAGAGCAGCCAACCTGTCCAGCATGTTGCTGCCTGTAGATATCAATACATTCTCTAATTATCAACAATAACAACTTTATTATTTTCAGTGGCTAAAATCAGGAATTGAAAATACCATGCCTATCATCTAAAACCACCACACATTTCCCTCCAGAGATTGATATGTTAATAATCATTCTGAAACATTAAAGTACAGTACATATTTTATGTGTAGTCATGATGGATTCCAGTTTGATTTTACAAGATTTCTTCTGTACTTCCCCTGTTACTTGGTCTTCTTCCTTTGTATTTATTCCTTACTTTCTTAATTTTAACCTAATTTCATCTTTTAAACTGTACTTCCTCGTATGTTTTTATTTCCTCTAAACCTTTTCCCAGTTTTCCAAGTTCTCGGTTCATCTCAACAATTTTCCCTACTGCTACCTGACCTCCTGTCTGTTCCTATTTTCCATTCATCGTCGATTATTTTGAAAACCATGGCTTCTTCAGATTTTATATGCTTATTCTATCACCAGTGATCTATCAGCTTCAAACACTGCCTGACCTCACTCCTCTTCCTATTTTCCCATCATTGTCAATGTTGCCAGTTTTACCTGCTTCTCCTTTGTCTCCATCAGGCAGGCAGCAAATGGAAGATGCACTGTTTCAGGGTGGTACAACGCAGGACAGCTGGAGCACCACACAGAGCTGAGGTCATTAGAGAACGAGTTCACTGCTGGGAACACCACAAGCCTTTCCTATTTACTCATCCTCATTTCAAAATAATAATTAATCTTTTTTAATGCATATTATCATTGGGCTTACTGTTACATTTTACATCAAATGATTTATATTCGCCTATAAAATTGTTCCCAGAAACCTTGCGTAGTTATGTCTCCCACACTTGGTTGAGTCTTCCCTTCATTAAATTTTTGTGCTGGTTGACATTACAAAAGTAATCCAATACAATAAAAGCCAGTCCGGTGATGCATAGTAATGCAGTCATCTGAGAAGCTGCCATTGAATTTGGACAGCAACCACCAAAGGTTTGTGGTGTTTGCACTTTAAATTCTCATTAAACAGAATTGTTTGGATTATCATGTATAGTTACAAGAGTGGTGGATTATAAGCCTTTTAAGAAAAAACTTATATCAAAATTGGCTTTTATTTAATTGAAAACAAAATGAATAACTCTTTACGACTGCATAATTAGCAGCAGAAAAACACATAATTTATTTATAGATCCATCAGAGATAAGGAAAGCCAGGTTCCTCCCATACCAAGAATTGCAATTCTGGAAGATGTTGCTTAGGGTTTAGGGTACATATTTCTATATTAAAAAACTGTATCGATTTGACCAGCCAAAGTTAATCTTAAGATAGTTGTGCATGCTTTGTGCTGTTGCAAAGTAGAGGCCTTTGGTCTGTCTTTGCCTTTGTCTTCGTGCAAATTATAACATACAATTTAACAATGAAATGAGTGACACAGAATTCTCTCAAAGTTTTGAAATACCCCACATGCCTGGGAACTTTTTAATAACAACTTCACACCAGATAGCTACAAACAATGGGTTGCTTCAGTCATTTATCTAGATTTACATTTGTCTCTGTCGGACCAATTTTAAGCAAGAAAATTTGAAGAGACAATAAGAACAGGGTTCATGGACAGATGGGGCATGACGTGGGATAGGATATAAACAGCAGAATCAGGATACGACGGTTTGAGAGATTAGAAAGGAGATTGATAGAAGAGCATTCAAGTTTAGTTCAGTTTATTATTATCACATGTAGCGAGGTACAGTGAAAAGCTTTTGTTTACGTGCTATCCAGTCAAAGAAAAGACTGTACATCAATATACAGTAATTAAGCTGTTCACAGTGCACAGATAAAGGGTATAACATTTAGTGCAAAGATACAACATTGAAGTCTGATAAAGTCAATTTAAAGTCAATGGATCAGCGTTCTCGTCGCGCCCCCCGTCAGTACCCAGGCTCGCCTGGGGAAGCCAATGATCCTCCCAGCAGACTAAATTCTACAAGACGACGCCTGAGAGCCAAGTCAAAGAATCCTAGTCATTATCCCAAAGCCGAAAGCAGCAACAACGACCAGCCTCAAGAGCACCTAGCAGTTGCACCTGCTCTCCGAATACTACAACTGAATGTTGAAGGCCTCTCTGCAGCCAAGTGACACCTCATCGAAGTCCTCGCCCACCAACACTCCATCGACGTCATCTGTCTCCAAGAGACTCACGTTGGGCACAGAGGAAGCGGGCCATTACACCATCAATGGCTTTGATCTTCTTTGCTATTCAGGACTGGACAAGGCCCCTGCTTGGCCAGCCTTCACAAATGGGGCAGCAGCCCAACCGCACGGTGTGCTTGTTCAAGAGGCAACTGCTTGGCTAAAGGACTTTGCATTCGCTAAATAAATAAATAAATTTAAAGATAGTTTACAGGTCTCCTACAGGAGGTCAAGACTGCACTCTAGCTAATGAGAGGAGCATGTAGTTGCCTGATAACAGCTGTGAAGAAACTGTTCCTGAATCTGGAGGTATGCATTTTCAAACTTCTATACTTCTTGCCTGATGGAAGAGGGGAGAAGAGGAAATGGTCAGGGTGAGACTGGTCATTGATTACACTGACCACTTTGCTGAAACAGCATGAAGAGTAAGTGGAGTCAATAGAAGGGAGGATGGTTTGATGGTCTAAGCTACATCCACAACTCTCTCCATTTAGATGTGGTCTTGGATGGAGTTCCCAAACTAGGCTGTGATGCATACCGATAAGATGCTTTCTATGGCGCATCTGTAGAGGTTGGTGAGGGTTGCTTGGGACATGCCAAAGTTTTTCAGCCTTCTATGGAAGTAGAGGCATTGGTGTACTTTCTTGACCATAGCGTCGATGTGGCTGTTGATATTTATTCCTAGGAATTTGAAGCTTTCAACCATCTCTACTTCAGTGCAATCAATGCAGTACTGTATCAATACGTGCACTGCTTTGTTTCACAATCTCCTTTGTCTTGCTGACATTGAGGAAGAGGTTGTTTTCTTGGCACCAAGTTACGAGGTTCTCAATATCCTTTCTGCAGCCCTTCTCATCATTATTCAATATCTGGCCCACTATGGTGGTTCCATCTGTGAACTTGTAGATTGAATGTATAGGAAGGAATGTCACCTATTCCTTTTCTCCAGAGATACTGTCTGACCCGCTGAGTTACTCCAGCTTTTTGTGTCTATATTGTAGATCGAGTTGGATTGGTGTTTTGCTGCACAGTTGCGAGCGTATAAGGAGTTTAGTAGTGGGCTGAGAACACATCCTTGTGCGGCATGAGATTATTGTAGAGGATGATTTGTCACCTATCCTCACTGATTATGGTCTGTGGATCTGGAAGTTAAGGATTCAGTTGTAGAGGGGAGTGCTGACTCCAAGTTCCACTAGTTTAGAGATGAGCTTGGTTGGGATGATGATATTGAAAGCAGAGCTATAGTCGATGAATTGGAGTCTGTCGTAGGTGTCCTTCTTGTCCAGGATGAGTGTAGAGCCAAGGATAGAGCATCACCTCTGGACCTATAGTGGCGGTAGGATCAAGGTTGCTTGGTAGGCTAGAGTTAATGTACACCATATCCGGTCTCTCGAAGCACTTCATGATGCTAAATCTTGCTTTTCTTCGGCATCAGGATGATAATGGTCTTCTCGGAGCAGGTGGGTATCTCAGAACGGAGTAGGGACAGATTAAAGATGTCCGTGAACACTTCTACTAGTTGGTCCACACGGTTCCTAAGGACACAGTCAGGTACTCCATCTGGGCCAGTTGCTTTTTGTGGGTTCACCCTCGGAAAGCCGATCTTACCTCTGCAATAGTGACTGTGGGAACAGGCACACTCGAGTCTGTTAGGATGGATCTCATCAACCTATTGGCCTTCTACTCAAAGCGAGCAAAGAATGCATTAAGTTTATTAGGGAGGGATAAATCAACAAAGTTTATGAAATAATTCAAACCATTGTGTTCATCTCAGCCAAAAATACTCTTCAGACTAGTCCCACACCTCAGCTTAAGGTTAGTACTCCTAGAGAATTTGTAACATCAAATGTCCAGCTGGGTACAATTTGGAAATGTGAGGTTTCTATCTGCACCACTTAATTAGGCAGAGTATTCAAAATTTCACCATATTTTGGGAGAAAATATTTTTCTTCATCTCCCATCATTTTTGCCTCTACCACTTCTCAAAGCTTATTCCAAATGTGGATTATTCTGCCTATGAAAATATTTCTCCTGATCAATGCCTTAAATTCTCTTTTGATTATTGTTAACACAAACACTTTGTTCCATTTGATTTAAAATATCTCACCTGCTGGTATTTTTACAATATTTAAATGTTCATGTCCTTACGATGTCCCTGTGCATCTTACAGCCACCGAAGTACCTTGTACTGTAGATGTTCTTGTGATGCAGTGGATGTTACCAAATATTAATTTACAAATCTGGACAAACAATCCACAGATTTAAGTTCAATTGCCACGACGGCACCAGTAGAGTTTAATAAATTGTTCTTTCTTTAAACCATGAGTGAGGACCAACACAATATTGGATTGCTGAAAAAGTCCATTTGGGTCGCTTATGACCTTCATGGAAGACCATCTCTCATCTTTATCCAGTTTGGACTATATGTGACCCCAGACCCATCAAGTTGGGTCACTCCCAAATACTCTTTGAAGCACCTAAGAAATAACTGTCCACTGACTATACCAGTAATGCAGAATCCCTAAAAATGCATAAATAAAAATAAAAGCTTTCAGAAAAATCAATTTCGCAATGGCATGAATCGGACTTGGACAGTCAAAGGCAGGCAGCCAAAGTAAGGTCAACACAGGTTTTGAAGTAATATTTTTCTCCTCTATTAAGTGTTCTAGTTGTCTTATTCACAATAGATAATGTAAACATTAACACACATGATCAGAATGTAGAATATTGGAGACAATGGAGACAACAAAGAATAGTTTAACATTCTGGAGTTATCATACTGCTGCTGTGATAATTCTATTAATTTTACCCATTCGAGAGACACTGGAGGAATTGCAGTTTCAGTTGGGCTAATTAATTCTGTCAAGTCTGCAATTATTTGAACTTGACAAAAAAACTTATTGGACAGGGACTCACTGATATAAAGACATTATACTTCAGGAAGACCAAAGTACTCCCCCGAGCAGAGAATAGAGAGCCTCTTTTGTCGAGTCAAGTAAAATGGCCTGTTAATGGAGGTAAGAATAGCATGTTCATTATTTTGGACTACTTCACCTAAATTAATTTATTAAAATATATCAATACAATCATAACTATTCCATACATATTGTGAAATCAAACATTTTAGTCATTTATATTGATCCTCATTTCACCAATTTTCAACTGAATATTTCCTCCAGTAAAATGGTACTTCAACGGCTGCAAAAAGCAAAGGTATATCAAAAGGACATGATGCAGTATATGCAAGTCTTTACTTTTTTTGAAAGCCATTTTTCTCTACCCCCTTATCTTTTGTTTCTTGTTGTAATCAATACATTGATTTCAGCCTTCTCTCTGTTCGACATCTGAGCTTCCAAAAACTCTAGGGGGGGAGGGGGGAACTCCAAAGATTGGCAAGTAAATAATTTTTGCATCATTATGGGTCCCTTATCCTGAAATTATTCCCCTAGCTTTCAATTCTTTATTCATGGGAAAATACTCCATCAACATCTGCTCTTTCATTTCCTTTCAGAATGTTTCAAAGAAATAACTTCTCATTCTGGTGGCCTATAATGAATACCTGTTTAACCAATTCATACAGCTCACTGGATAATTAACTACTGCTCTGCCCCCAACCCTGCCACCAACTCCAAAACCTCTCTGAGGCCTGAGAAACATTAAAGCACTGATGCTACGGCATGTACCACCTGTCAAACAGCCAACAATGGCCTATTGTGTGCCCCATATTTCCTTGATTATTGTTGCTTTTTGCATATCTTCCATTCATTTCTCCTAAGTTCCATCTTTATCTCATGTTCCTCCTTTTCCTGGCTCTCAGTCAGAAGAATGGTCTCAACCCGAAACGTCACCTATTCCTTTTCTGCAGAGATACTGCCTGACCCACTGAATTACTTCAGCCTTGTGTGTCTGTCTTTGGTTTAAACCAGCATCTGCAGTTCCTCCCTACACTTTCACACGTTTGGAAATCAGAATGATATAACATTTTAATTTTGGTCTCACCTTTCTAATTATTTTCTGTATCCGCACGTCAACCTTTTACACTTTACATAGAAGGATATCCCGATTCTCTGAATAGCAGTTTCTCACTAGTTAATAGTATTCCGTTTCTCTTCCACTATAGGTCCACCACCAATTTTCCGGCAACTGGTGGTCTGGAACCGCCTTTAATCTGGACAAAATTAGAGAGCGCACTTGAAATCCCCCCGGATGTCCATGAAATGGGGCGTCTAGGCCGGTTGAGGCGGCCAATCTCGACCTCATCGGGACTTCCGTCCCGAATGATGGATCAAATTTTCCCCCCTGCCGGAGCCAGCAGATCCATTCCCACGGCCAACTTCCGTCCCTCGGCGGCCAAGGCAGACAGTCCGGTACCATTCCACTCCTCTTGGAGGCCGTGATCATTGTTGGTCCGACAAAATGGATAATCCAGAATGGCTCTGGAACCAAGGGTGCTGGAATATCGGTGGTGGACCTGTATCAAAATGAACAACCTCACAATTCTACACCATACTCTATTTCACAGAAATTAATTAACACAATATCCTGCAGCATTAACACGCTCAGAAATACAGTATGTAGAAAGTTGGTTAATGCCATATTAACAAAGTTTTTGACCTATGATCAGTTTTAGGGTATTGTAGGTTAATTGGCTTTGGTAAAATTGTAAATTGTCCTTAGAGTGTAGGATAGTGCAAATGTACAGGGTGATCGCTGGTCAGCGTGTACTTGGTGGGTTGATGGATCTTTTTCTATGCCGCATCTCTCAACTAAACTAAAATCAAATATATGCACAGGTAAGAGAATCATGGTTCTCAAAAGTGCAAGCCTTTTCATTCTACATTGAGAACCTTAGATACCTCGCTGGTAATTTCCTGTCACACACACTCCTGGTGCCTACAAGAGGCAATGTTTGAAAGTGCACTTCTTCTGAGAAGTGTGTAGGCTTCACTGTCCTCCTGCAAGGACTATCCTATTCCACTCATAGCTTTTCAGTGCATGCACCTTCCTTGTCAAAGCTGGTTATATTGTGGTGTGATTCTTTGAGGACTACTTTCTGTCATCTATGCTACTAGACATTTCCAACATTTCCGTCAGCTTCAACATCATTCCACCATATCTTCAGATTCAGATTCAACTTTAATTGTCATTGTCAGTGTACAGTACAGAGACAACGAAATGCAATCTTCCTCCTTTCCTTAGAGACTACTCTCTCCCCAAGTCCTTGTTTCGCTCATCCCTTCCCACCGAGCCTGCCCCTTCTCCAGGCATTTCCCCTGCAACCGCAGGAGATGCAACAGTTGTTCCTTCACTTCCTCTCCCACTTTCATTCGGGGACCCCAGCAGCCCTTCCAAGTGAGAGAGGTTCACGTGCTCCTCTTCCAAACTTGTCCATTGTGTCTGAAGAAAGGTCTCGACCCAAAACGTCACCCATTCCTTCCCTCCAGAGATGCTGCCCATCCCGCTGAGCTACTCCAGCATTTTGTGTCTATCTTCATTGCATCTGATGCTCCCTGTTACATTGGCGTAGACTGGGCGGCATTTTGCCGTGTTCATCTACCGTGTACACTCTGGCCTTCAAACCTGTGTCCCTGGGTTCTTGCACTGTTTCTAATTTGTTCCAGTTACTTGGTTAGGATCTGTTTTTTTTCTGAGTGATGATGAACTTTAGCTTCTCAAAGAAAAGACTTGCACACAGCACAGTTGGAAGAGTTTGTTCATGGTGGTGTTGTTGGGGGGCCATGGGGGGGGGGGTGGAGGGGAAGGTTGTGAAAGGAACGGGCGCGCGCCCAACATTTCGGGGCATTTGGGAGATGGGGGAGCATGTGTCTTCCCCACGTAGTTCGGACATTACACGCGGAGGGCGAGCTCGCGTCCATCGAATGCTCTATCTTCAGGTCATAAGTGATAAGGGACGACAGATGGCACAATGGGCTAAGTGTTCGGCTGGCGACTGGAAGGTAGCCGGTTCGAATCCCGCTTGGTGTGCATACTGTCGTTGTGTCCTTGGGCAAGACACTTCACCCACCTTTGCCTGTGTGTGAATGATTGGTGGTGGTCGGAGGGGCCGTAGGCGCAGATTAGCAGCCACGCTTCCGTCAGTCTGCCCCAGGGCAGCTGTGGCTACAGAAGTAGCTCACCACCACCGAGTGTAACTGAGGAATGTATGAATAATGCGATGTAAAGCGCCTTGAGTATTCTAGAAAGGCGCTATATAAATCCCATCCATTATTATTATTATTATTATTATAAGAGCAGAATTAGGCCATTCGGCCCATCAAGTCTACTCTGACATTCAATCATGGCTGATCTATCTCCCCTTCCTAACCCAATCCTCATGCCTTCCCATAACCTCGTAATAATCAAGAATCTATCTCTCGCTGCCTTAAAAATATCCGCTGACTCGGCCTCCACAGCCTTCTGTGGCAAAGAATTCCGCAGATTCACCACCCACTGACTTAAGAAATTTCTCCTCATCTCCTTCCAAAAGGAACGTTCCTTAATTATGAGGCTATATGACCTCTGGTCTGGTCCTGGACTGTCCCAGGAGGGGGAGGTGCACTGGGTGCCCACTCCCCACGTGGTCTACCAGAGCCCCCACGTGGTTTATAGAGCCGGAGGGGGAGCGCAGGGGTTCAACGTACGGTTGGGGGGCAGCGCGCGCGGGTTGTCAAGTGAGCGCGCGGGTTGTCAAGTGAGCGCGCGGGTTGTCAAGTGAGAGCGCGGGTTGTCAAGTGAGCGCGCGGGTTGTCAAGTGAGAGCGCGGGTTGTCAAGTGAGCGCGCGGGTAGTCAAGTGAGCGCGCGGGTAGTCAAGTGAGCGCGCGGGTAGTCAAGTGAGCGCGCGGGTAGTCAAGTGAGCGCGCGGCGGCGAGCACGAGTCTCTCTCCTCCTCCTCCTCACGTGGTTTGGCACAGCGCGCCACCGCCGTCAGCCTGGAGCTGGTGAAGCGAGTGCGCGCGCGGGCGGCCAGCTCCCTCCAGCGGCCGGGCCGGCGCCAGCAGCTCCAGCTCCAGCAGCGTCGATGCGGGCCCCGGACACGCAGCTGTACATCAGCCGGGCCGAGCGAGGACCAGCAAGGCGGCGGTGTCAGGTAGGAGCGGGGCACCCTGGGGGTCCCGGCCCCTCGCCTCTGTCTCCGCCCCCGCCCGGGGATGGGAAGTTACATTGGGTCGGAAGGAACGACAGATGTTGGAAGGTAGACACAAAAAAGCTGGAGTAACTCATTCACCGGGACCGGCAGCATCCGTGGAGAGAAGGAATGGGTGACTTTTCGGGACTTTTCAGACTGTCTGAAGAAGGATCTCGACCCGAAACCTCACCCATTCCTTCCTTCTCCCCAGAGATGCTGCCTGTCCCGTTGAGTTACTCCAGCATTTTGTGTTTATCTACAAGTTGTACAGGCCCGCAAACTCATGCACTGTCTTCCCGTGGCCCAGTCACCGGCCAAGCCCGAAGCTTGATTTATTTTAGATTTATTGGTTGTAACGTAGCTTCATTTACACGCTTATGAACTTTATCTGCAACTCATCAAGGAGTAATGCCACAAACGTCGTCCAGTTCAACAGACTCAAAAAGTAAATTACTTAGTATAATGTTTGTTCTGTTAGTATAACTACAGTGGGTCAGGAGTCATCTGTGGAGAGAACGGGTCAGTGGACGATTCGGGTCGGGACCCTTCCCTCCACACATGCTGCCTAACCTGTTGAGTTCTCCCAGCACTTTGTTTCAAAGTTCAAAATTCCTACATCTGAACTCTGTATTTTATTGGAAAAATTGATTGGGTTAATTCAACTGTGTTCGTTCCTGGAAAGAAACACAGTGACCCTAGTTACATTTCAATTCGGAATCTTCATTTCTCCTTTAAATTCCGAGCAAATACAAAGAAGCCCTGAACCATGATGGTGGACATTAAATGATTCAAATGTACATTATGTAATAAAGGAATGAAACCATCACAATAGCGTGATGTCATTAGCCATTCTATGTTTTTGTTTTGATTATGACCCATTCTGACCCTCCCTAATAATACCCTCCCATATATCTTTCATAATGATATGCCATAATAATATAAAACTTAATTTTCATCTTTTAGAATGATTTTTAAGTATTGCCCAGAATGTGGCCAGGATTTAGAAGCTACTTTCAACTTTTGCCCAACATGCGGTTTCAAGATACCCAAAGGAGAAAAAGAGGAGGAAGTACAACCTGTTACTGTCCAGGCCACAACATCTCCAGGTTTGTTTAGATTACGTTTCTCTTCGGCCTCATTGTTGGTCCATCTGAGTTTAGAAAAAGTGGGTACTTGAGATCAGTAGGATTCTGAGTTTCATTGTGTACTGTCCAAGGAGAAAATATCCACAAATATAAGCAAGTGTATTTATACTGTGTTTTTAATTTTTTTTAATTTTCCTATTTGTCTTGGGTATGAATGATAGAATATGGAATTGCAAACAATTCGAGTCTATACCTACCCTTTGTCTTACCATTTTTACATTGCTTCTGACACCCATTGCTATCCTCCTTTCACCCTAAAAGTCCAATTCACATTTTACTTTGTGTCCATGAGTGACATGCACTTTCATATTCATTCCATCATCCTTTCCATTATAATATTGTAAAATTGTAACATTCTTTTCTTCCGTTAATGCTTCATCATCATGGTTCATCTCACACAGTTGTAATTTTTTTAATATTTGACCTTTAACTTACAGGGCCCTCCATAATGTTTGGGACAAAGACCCGTCATTTATTTATTTGCCTCTGTACTCCACAATTTGAGAATTGTAATAGAAAAAATCACATGTGGTTAAAGTGCACATTGTTGTCAGATTATAATAAAGGTCGTTTTGATACATTTTGGTTTCAGCATGTATAAATTACAGCAATGTTTATACGTAGTCCTCCCATTTCAGTGCACCATAATGTTAGGGACACAGCAATGTCATGTAAATGGAAAATAGTTATGTTTAGTATTTTGTTGCATATCCTTTGCATGCAATGACTGCCTGAAGTCTGATTCATGGACATCATCAGTTGCTTGGGTGTCTTCTCTGGTGATGCTCTGCCAGGCTTGTATTGTAGCCATATTTAGCTTATGCCTTGCTTTGTCTCAATTGGCTGGATGGATACTAGGAGTTGTTTTTCATGTGGAGCAAAGGGGTGACGGGACTTCAGTCGGGATGGCCGCTGCTCGCGGCTGATAGCCTGATGGAGGTGATCTGGATCCATGGCACGATGAGAGTTGCTGACCTCTGAGTCGACACCTGACTCCTGAAGAGTGTTTCTGATCTGTTGGACAGGTGTTTGGGGATTTTTCTTTATTTATAGAGAATTCTTCTGTCATCAGCTGTGGAAGTCTTCCTTGGCCTGCCAGTCCCTTTGCGATTAGTAAGCTCACGTGCTCTCTTTCTTCTTAATCACGTTCCAAACAGTTGATTTTGGTAAGCTTGCAGTTTGGCTGATGTCTCTAACAGTTTTATTCTTGTTTCTCAGTCTCATAATGGCTTCTTTGTGTTTCATTGCCACAACGTTGGTCCTCATGTTAATAAACAGCAGTAAAAGTTTCCAAAGGTCAAAACACACCTGAGCAATTACAAAAATCTGTGACGCTATGTGTCCCAAACATTATGATGCCCTGAAATGGGGGGGGACTATGCATAAACACAGCTGTAATTTCTACATGGTGAAACCAAAATGTATTAAAATGACCTTCATTAAAATCTGACAATGTGCACTTTAACCACATGGGATTTTTTTTCTATTACTAATCTTAATTTGTGGAGTACAGAAGCAAATAAAAAAAATGATGGGTCTTTGTCCCAAACATTATGGAGGGCACTATATCTATCAAATACAACCATCATGCAGCTTCTGCTGTCACAAGTGAGCACTTGTTAAGTGAGCTTAATAAGTGGATGTTTGATTCTGCCTTTTCAGTTAAGGATGGTTGGATAGCATCATAGAAGCCACTAAAAATTATCTAAAATAAACAACCATTCATTACTTAGAAAAACATTGAATTCTGGAGACGTGGTTACGCAGCATCAAGTGTTGACATTTTATTTAGCACTCATGAAAACTATTTTGTGTTTAGAAATCTGCACACTCAACTAATTAAGTTCTTGGCTGCCAGGTTCTAAAGTAGCAGTGTTACAGATTTAATGCAGAATGGCCCAGTCTTTAAAAGCTTGCTCTTCCATTGTAAATTCAGCTCAAACTCTGCCTAGTCTAAAAGCAGCCAGTACAAAGCACACCCCTGTGAAAATAATCTCACCCAGGGAAGAAGTGGCTTCTCCAAAGAGAAGACGACAAAATGAACTGTATGAACAGAAATCTCCCACAAAGGCATCACAAGGTAAGTTCTCACAATGGACGATTAGATAAAATGGCAGCCTGATGCTGTTTAGACGTTTAGAGTTTTTATAATTGATTACGTTTCTATTTGCTTGAAGTGGTTTTGAAAAATACTCTGCCTAAAGAGTAAGCCAGAAATGTTGATATTTGAACCTATACAGGCCATCTCCTGGTATTGATTGGTTCCATTTTTCCATCAAGTTGATTTTGACAGTGTCAAAATATACACAAAAATCACTCTATAGTAACCTATAATATTGTAATAAATGGCATCAAAAATCTAGAGAAATAAAAATCTGCAACTCCTGTTTACAAAAAAAAGACAGTGTTGGAGTAACTCAGTGGTTCATGCAGCATCACTGGAGAACATGGATAATTAGAACATTAGGTGCCATTTTGGGTTGGGATCCCTCTTCAGACTGATTGTGGTGGGGGTGGAATCGACAACATTTAGGACAAAGCCAGGCAAGTAATAGGTGGATTCAGGCAAAGTGTTTTTTGGCTGTGGTTGGGATTGCCAATATAACAAATTCAGATGCAGTAGATGAGGTTAGAGGGGTTGCACATGAACTCCTGGAAGTATTGCTGTGGTCCTTTGCTGGATGGTTGAGGGGATTGGAACATATGACTGGTGTTGGGATCACTTTGGAGGTTGTAGAAATGTTGGAGAATTATGTGTTTTGATTCTGAGGCTGGTTGGGTGAAAGGTAAGGGCCAGTGGAACTCTATCCTTGTTCTGTCTGGGGGGAAGGGAACCGTGGGGCAAAACTATGGACACCTTGAGTAAGGGATCCATCTATTACAGCAGATGGGGAAGATTCAAGATTCAATTTAATTGTCACATGCACCAATTAAGGTACAGTGAAATTTGAGTTGCCATACAGCCATATTAAATGAAAAACAACAATACACACGGCCACGTAAAATAAAATTTAACATATACATTCACCACAGCAGAATCGACATTCCTCACTGATGGAAGGTAATAAAGTTCAATCATCTTCCTCCTTTGTTCACCCGTGGTGGGGGCTGTTGAACCCTCCGCATTCGCCGCTTCCGAGCCCTCTCAATTGGATGATCGAAACTCCGGCCTCGGGACGGATTGGAACACTACGCGACATAGAGCTCCCAAGTCGGCCTCTTCTTACCGTAGACCACGGGCTACACTGTTAAAGTCCGCAGGCCCTGCGGTTGGAGCTCTCCACAATCATCGGCAAAGGATTGCAGCTCCCGATGTTAAAGTCCGCGCAGCAGCCCTGGCTTGAAGCGCCGGGCCGGTCTTCAGGAAAGGCCCGCACCGCTCCACATTGTTAGGCCACAGGGGGGACGGAGATGCGAGACTGAGACAAATCGCATCTCCGTCGAGGTAAGTGATTGAAAAAAGTTTCCCCCAATTCCCCCCCCACCCCCCACATAGAACAGACCAAGAAACATTAAAACATACTTAAAATAATAAAAACAGAGGGGACAGACAGATGGTTGGTGATGTGTTTGATACCTAAACTAAAACATAAACATAGGACCATGTGTTTGAAACCATGTTTACTAAAGAAAAGAGAATATCTCAGATGTCCGAGAATGGAAAATCTCATCTTGGGAGCAGATGTGGCAGAGACTGAGACTTTGAAAGTAGGCGATAGTGTCTTTGCAAGAGGTAAGGTGGGAGGAGATGTAGTCCAGATAAATGGGAATTGGTTGGTTGTCGTAGACGTCAGTCCCATGTCTATCCCCTGTGATGGAGACCAAGAAAGGGATGAGATGTCAGAAATTGTCTAAGTGAATTTGAGTGCAGGGTGGAAGTTAGTGGTAAATTTAATGGAAATTTAATGAAATTGATGATTTACACAGGTGCAGAAGGCAGCCCCAAAGCCATCGGCGATGTAGTGAGAAAGAGTGGGGGAGATTGTGCCAGCATATGCCTGAAACAAAGATTGTTCGATGTATCAAATAAGAGGGCAGGCACAGCTAGGGTCCTTGTGAATGCCCATGGCTGCACCTTTAAATTGAAGAAACAGAGGAGTCAAAAAAGAGGTTGTTGTTCAGGACTAATTCTGTCAGGCGGAGGAGTGTCACTAGAGGGAAACTGAAGAACACGTCCCCATTCCCCATCTACTGCATTCAATGTTCGTGATGTGGCTTCCTTTACATCAGTGATACAAAGCGTAAACACAACAGCCCTTTTGCCCAGTATGTGCTTGGTCCGCCAGGGCCTATTGCATCTCCTGTTTTCTAACCATTTTGACTCCTTCCATTAGCTGTACCGCCCTTTCTAACCTGACTGTTTTGCCCAATAGACAATAGTCAGTACATGTGTTTGGCCCACCAAGGCTGACTGGATCTCCTGGTTTCTAATCATTTGCCTCCATCCGATGCCCGTACTGACCTTTCTAGCCTGGTTGTAAGCTACCCAAGCAGAATATGACATGCCATTTTGAATGTGGCTGCACTCTAGGCAGCCCAGGATATATTTCCTAGAATAATCAAGTTCTAAATTTTAACACAACGAGGCATCACAGTGGCACAGAAGTAGAGTTGCTACCTTGCAGCACCAGAAACCCAGGTTCGAGTCTGAGTGCGGGTGGTGTCTGTATGGAGTTTGCACATTTTCCCTATGACTGTGGGTTTGCTCCGGCTGCTCGTTTTCTCCCATACTCCAACGACATGCAAGTTTGTATGTTAAATGGCTTCTGTAAATTGTCCTTGGTGTGCAGGGTAGAATTAGTGTATGGTTGATCACTGGTCGGCACGGACTCGTGGGTCGAAGGGCCTGTTTCTGTAAACCTAAACTAAAGCATAACCATAGGACCATTGTTTTGGAAATCAATAAGCATTGAAATTGTATGTGTGGACTATTATACAAATTAATCTGAGAGCCTAGCGTGTTCCAAACCAAGCTTGATAATTTAATAAAGTTGCTTTTTTCAAACTATGTTGTGCAAAATGAATTTTAACAATTTATTTTCCTACATCTGTTTGGAAACATTTGAGATTCACTGGATGCCTTTATATGATGCCATTGTGTACATTTTCTTCATAACAAGAATATTCAGGAGATTAGACTATTTTGAGTTTTATCAGTATTAATATAAATAAACACGAATCAATAGTCGTTCAGTACGAAAATCATTTATTTTTCTATTAGTTTTGAGAAGTCCAAAAGGAAAACGGCAAAAGAATAATCCATTGGAACCGATTGCAGAAAATGAAATTTTGACTGATCAGAACAGCAGAAAATGGAGACTTACCAAGATTCTTTCGCAGCATGAAACTGAATATGGGCTGCTCTATTCAGGTATGACTACTACATATTTGCGGACTAGATTGGATTTAGTTAGAAAAATTGGAATTTCCTTAACTTAAAAGTAATCAATTTGTCAATATTGATGCTGTAAGCCATGACAGAACAAACGCAAAGGCTTTGGATTTTTCAAACTGAATAATTAATTTGGAAAAGTACAGTAAACATAGAAACATACCTGCCTTCTCTCCATAGCCCCCTGATCCCTTTAGCCACAAGGGCCACATCTAACTCCCTCTTAAATATAGCCAATGAACTGGCCTCAACTACCTTCTGTGGCAGAGAATTCCAGAGATTCACCACTCTCTGTGTGAAAAATGTTTTCCTCATCTCAGTCCTAAAAGATTTCCCACCTTATCCTTAAACTGTGACCCCTTGTTCTGGACTTCCCCAACATCGGGAACAATCTTCCTGCATCTAGCCTGTCCAACCCCTTAAGAATTTTGTAAGTTTCTATAAGATCCCCCCTCGATCTTCTAAATTCTAGCGAGTACAAACCGAGTCTATCCAGTCTTTCTTCATATGAAAGTCCTGACATCCCAGGAATCAGTCTGGTGAACCTTCTCTGTACTCCCTCTATGGCAAGAATGTCTTTCCTCAGATTAGGAGACCAAAACTGTATGCAATACTCCAGGTGTGGTCTCACCAAGACCCTGTACAACTGCAGTAGAACCTCTCTGCTCCTATACTCAAATCCTTTTGCTATGAATGCTAACATACCATTCGCCTTCTTCACTGCCTGCTGCACCTGCATGCCTACTTTTAATGACTGGTGTACCATGACACCCAGGTCTCGTTGCATCTCCCCTTTTCCTAATCGGCCATTCAGATAATAGTCTACTTTCCTGTTTTTGCCACCAAAGTGGATAACCTCACATTTATCCACATTATACTGCATCTGCCATGCATTTGCCCACTCACCCAGCCTATCCAAGTCACCTTGCAGCCTCCTAGCATCCTCCACACAGCTAACACTGCCCCCCAGCTTCGTGGCATCCGCAAACCTGGAGATGTTGCATTCAATTCCCTCATCCAAATCATTAATATATATCGTAAATAGCTGGGGTCCTAGCACTGAGCCTTGCGGTACCCCACTAGCCATTGTGACAAGGACCCGTTTACTCCTACTCTTTGGACGACTGTTATAGAATATAATTTGTTGTAATTTGAATAATAGTTGTTATAGAA
Source organism: Amblyraja radiata (assembly GCF_010909765.2). Lineage (NCBI taxonomy): Eukaryota > Metazoa > Chordata > Chondrichthyes > Rajiformes > Rajidae > Amblyraja > Amblyraja radiata. The sequence goes on along the minus strand of NC_045972.1, from coordinate 39,959,779 downwards.
TATAATTTGTGATTTGAAGAGTTCATTTAGATTCCATGACACATTGGGCCTAATCCTTGAGTCTGAAGCTTGTCACGTAGTTGAAGTGCCTGAAGTTGAGCATTTTGGGAATAATGATCATATTAATTTTCAAGGTAGTTATAGACAGGCTTAAAGCTGAAATTATGATGCTGAATTGGAAGGAGGCCACTTTTTAAAATAATATCGTAAAATAGGGCCTGACAAATGCAGAGTAGGAACAGGTTTTTGAGAGTAGACCTGCAGAAAGGGAGCATCTATCAATTGTGAAAAAGTGCGGGTTTAGCCCTAAAGGGCGGAGTGGAGAATTGCAATCTTCACGTGATCCGCCCTGTTTCGGCGAATGCAATCAACCTGGCGTGCACAATCAAGTAAGATCAAATAGAACAAGTTGTCCTACAACTTTAAGCTGTGCACGCCATACGCAAGAAGAAGAAGCCCTAAAGGGCCTGTCCCACTTAAGCTATTTTTTAGGGAACTGCAGACGACTAGGCTGTCGCCAAATGGTCGCTGGGGTGTCGCATGTATGGTCGTGAGTCGTCCAAAGAGTCCTCAGTCGTCCAAAGAGTCGTAGCGTCTTTCTGGTCGCCGCTGGATTTTCAACATGTTCAAAAATTTTCAGCAACAGTGGGTTGACGCCAATGAGCGTAGCTTGACTTCTCCTGAAGTAGGTTCTGTCGTAGGTTGTCGCCAGGTGATGTAGGTTGTCACGGTGCTGACTTCGGTGAATTCCATTGGCGACTACCTAGGTCAACCGGCGACGGGTACCGGCGACTAAATTGTCTTCAGTTGTAACTGACAGGGTTGTAGCTTGATGCGGGTGGATGTAGGTTGACTTCAGTTGTCATAGGTGTCGTCGTAGGTGGACGTCCCAAGTTGCTAGCTTTTGTCGGTAGCTTGCTGTAGCTTGATGTCGACTAGATGGTAGGTTGTCGTAGACATTGTCATAGAGGGGTCCAGTCGCTGTTTTTTCGGCAACCTGCTACGACTATGACAGTCGCTGGCAGTCGCCTAAAAAATCGCCTAAGTGGGACTGGCCATTAAAGTATTCCTGTAATGTTGGACGGTAAGGAAGGCAAGTTCAGGCGAACATAATGTGGAGGGTATTGAGGATTTGATAAAGCAGAAGAAAAAGAAGCATATGGCAGGTATAAAGTTCTGAAAACAAGTGAAGCTGTTCAGAAGGGCAGAATGTACATGGGACTGTTGTTCCAATCGCTGCATTGTTTAGGCCTGCTTTTATCTCTAATGTTGCATCTGGCCATCCCTTGTTGTATCTGACACTGCAATCCTCATGCAAGCTTTATTACCTCTGACCTTTACCAATACTGTGCTTATGTGCCTGACTCCCTCATAATCCATCCCCCATTTAGCTCAGTTCATTCAAAGGCCTGCAGCTTGCATCCTGCCCCACACATTCATCACCCTCTGCTCAATGACCTATGTTATCTCTTCGTTCAGCAGTGTCTATAATTGAAATCCCTCTGTGGGATTGTTGTTTAATTCCTATGATCACAAGTCTCGCAACCCTCTAAAATCACTGCAAACTTGTAATTCTGGTGTTTTGTGCATTCCTTTTCCATAATTGTCTATTGGCAGTTGTATCGTCACATATTTAAATATCTAACCTCTGGAATTTTCTTCCCAAATCTTTGATGATGATGATGATGATCGAATTTGATGCCTAGAGTTAATGCTGCAGCCGTTCAAGAATTTTGCTGATCACTGAGTTTTCTTTACTGTTTCAGCACAACAAATGTCTGGTTCCTCACAGTGCAACTATACAGTTAAAGTGGTAAGTTGTAATCTGCCAAGCCTCCAAAGCTAGCATTTGTTGTTACTATCCTTCATACTGATCGTGCTGTGCATGTAAATATACTTCCAGGATGCAAAGGATGGTCGAATTTTTAATGAACAAAATTTTCTTCAGCGTGCTGCAAAACAAAATAAAGGTAAACAGCGTATACTAGGATGTCAATAAAACAAAACTAGTTTGTTTGTGATATAATCAGTAGTTAATTGTGTGAAGGTTTGAATGAGAACAAAATGATACAAGGCTCATCATTGCCCACCAATTCTTTAAGCTATGTTTAACTAACTTCTTTGTGAACTCTGCAGTTTATTAATCTCTGAGATGATCCCTGAGTTCCCTTATTATTATTATTATTATTATAATTATTAAGCACAACTTTAATGGCGTTACCCATCATATTTTGCCACCTTGGCCATCTAAAAACCACCTTGCTTTGCTGTTGATGAACTGGGTGATCATATTATTAACACTGTGTATTTTTCATTTTCATTCTCATTTACCCAAACCAAATTACTAGCTAGGAATCTGATTTTTCATCCAATACGCAAGGAACTTAAGACATTTTAATTAATTTAGAGATTCGATCATTTTGATTCTGAGCGATATGGTACTTAAGTGCTTCGTTAACTCATTTTAATGTCCTGTCAAAAACAAGATGGATCAATTTATTTTGGTCTTAGTTAGTTTAGCAATGTTACAAAATTTTGAGATTTTAAAAATCAAGTCTGCAATTTATCCCATCAGATAAAGCATAAAAATAAGTTTAATTTGACACCTAATTCACTTTCATATCTCAAGTATTTAAAAAGTTATGGCCATTTTCATACTCGGAAATTAGTATCTTATTCCCTATTGATTTTCTATGGACATAACAAAAAAGCTGTGATCGAGGACAGTCAAAAGCCCATAACTTTCTTAAACATTAAGAGAACTGAATGAAATGTTCAGTTATCATTAGATTGAAGCATTCTGAAACAAATATAAAATAATCTTACTTGGATGACCTGAAATTAAAGCATATAATTAGTTAGTTACCTAACTGTAGCTAATTCCAAACTTCAATTACTAGATCTAAACATCTATCCATTTCTTAATAAATGATTAACATTTTTAAATAGCCTAAGTGTCCAAATAATATTCACAAATAATTCACAATAAAACATGATTTTAAATTCTCATTTACATTAATTTATAGGCCAAATGGAAGGAATTTAGTGTTTAATTGCTGTAAATTAAAGTCCATTTAAATCAGCTTTCTAGTGGGATCCTGTGAACGCGCTGGTTTCGAACGTTCACATTGCGGTAGATTTGTACCCTCAAATGCCCAGAAAAATACTGCGGGATATAATGGGCCCAAAATTAGCTACTCGCAACATTAAACTTTGTATAAAGGGATCTTAAGAAGCCCTTTTTAACGTAAAAATAAACAGCCTACAGCCTACCTTCCGTTTTCCCCTGTATGAGATCTGGCCCGTTGTCGGCGGTCAGGGGTTTAGAGGTTAATTTTTAACCTACTATAACAATTAAATAAAGCCCTTAAAACTAATAATAGCTCAAGCGAGGGAATCTTCCAGCGATTTTTCATTAATAATTAACTAGGCTGAAAAACCTCGATTTGAACAGCCTAGGGAAAATCGCGTTTTAAACCCGCCCCCTCTAAACGGCGCCAAAATCGCGCACACGGGCTGGAACAGATTTTCAGTGACGCTTCAGGTACGTTTTGCAACATACCTAGTTAGTTACTTTAAAAAATAATTCCTGCCTTTATTGAGTTCGTCAACAACTGGTTTGAACAATTCTCTGCTAATTTATTACATTTATTAAAAACATTTTTTTTAAACCCTTCACTTTGGACATTATTATTTATGTATGTTTTTGTTTTGGCAGTTGACAAATGGATGAAGTCCCGTATGATGACGTTTTTGGGAATTCCTTCATGTGTTGGCTTTGGATTACATGAAAATACTTACAGGTAGGTATAGTTGGAAATGTCTCTTTTTAATGTTATCTCAAAACATGAGTATAACACAAACGACCCTTAAATAGGGATCTAATAGCTGTAAAGATTCTGATTATTAGCATTTAATTTTATTAACCTTGTTTGTTTTCACAATTGTGAAGTATTTGAGACCTATAAAACTTTAGTTAGTTTGCATTTGGAATATTGATTGAGTTCTGGACGCTCCATTACAGGAAGGTGGTGGATACTTTGGAGAGGGTGCGGAAGAACATTAATGGGATACTACCAGGATTAGAGTATATAAGTTATAAGAAGAGGTTGGACAAACGAGATAGTTTTCTACGAAGCGTCGGACACTAAGGAGAGACCTAACAGATGTTCAGAAAATTATGGGAGTTGGATACAATGGACAATTGGTGCTTTTTTTTTGCAGGTTGTTACACTCAAGCACTATAGGGCATAGTTTTAAGATGTGAGAAGGAAAATTTAAATGTGGGGCAAGAGATTTTATTAGAGTGGTAGGTGCCTGGAACATACTGTCAGGGGAGGTGGTGGAAGCAGATACAATAATGATCTTCAAGAGGCTTTTGGAGAAGCAAATGAATATGGATAATGTGCAGGCAAAGGGATTCGTTTAATTTGGCATCATCTTCGGCACAAGCGTGATGGGCTGAAGGGTCTTCTGTTCCTGTCCTGTTCATCTTGTGTATAATGTTCTGTTCCTGTCCTGTTTATCTTGTCTACTTCTCCCTCATCCTTTAATATTTCTCGTGTCTGCTCCTGCGACGTTGACACCTCTTACTTCAATCACAAGACCCTCTCTGATCACTTTATTTTATTGCTTTCTATCCAAGTTCCTTACCTCCTTCCAATCTGTCAATCCCTGGATAATGCACTCATAAATCACTTGTCCCATATTCAGAATCTCAACTATTTAATCTTAAGTCTTCAATTTGCAAAAATGTTTCTGTCATTCTTGCCCTATGTTATCTGGCCCCGTGTTTTTGTCCCTCCCTGTATAGCATTGCCCCAGTACTTTTCTGCACCACAGGTCATCTTCTTAAACTGTCCTCCCTGTATCCTCTATACTCATCAATGTTAAATGTGAGAACATTATCGATTGACATCACTTGCATTCAGCCTATATAGTTAGCTACCGCACTGTTTCCCTCCGATCCATTAGTCCTGGATCAAACCTGTGGAATTTGCCTCTTTCTCTAATTTCTCCCAGGCCCTTCTGGTCTTATCTTCTTATTCCCTTGATCCTCTTCTTGCTGGATTTTCCTCTTGATTTCTGTCGTAATTAGTGTGGACACTCTTCAGTCCTGTTTCTTTTTCTTCAAACATTGTCATCATTCCTTCACCCAAAAAAATCAAGCCTTATTCCCACCAGTTAGACGTCATATTATGCCTTTTGTTGCCAATTTACCTGAGTATTCAATGCACTCCTAATTGGTCTACATCCTCGACACACTATAAATGGAGTCATCCAAATTCCACCAAATCCCTTACATCCTTTACTTTGCTGGCCAATATTGGCTTGCTGTTAGCCAGCATTTCACATCCTTTTTTACACATCTCTTCATTGACTTCCTCCCCCCCCCCCCCCCCATCTAATTTCCTAGATCCCCGTAGTCCTCAAATGTTTACCCTTTTCCAATTTCCACAAATGTTATAACTTTACCTTTGACTCTGCTTTCAGGTCATATGATACTTCTTTGGAAATGTTATTAAATTCATTACATCCATACATTAAAAGGATTTTAGGATGCAATTGGAAGTACTATCTATGCATAAAAAAAACAACCCACTATATGTCAGCATGAGTACATATAAGCAAAGCCACTACTAAATCTTGGTATATGTGGTGTAATTTTGCTGTGATATCAAATGTGTTGTGTTTTGTGTATTTTGTGTTTTTATGACTGTTGGCAAATCAATTTCCCTCCTGGGATAAATAAAGTTCTCTCGTAACGTAAATCACATTTGAAAGCACTGACATTCATTGAACTTCTTGGGTATCTATTGCAGATTAATTTTTAATTGTATAGCTGGTGCACTTCGTCAGTGCTCACAAAATGTTCAAAAATAGCTAGGTGTTCTCCGCTCATAGTTCATTTTTCAGCTACCAGTCTCATTTATGGCATTAAAAAAATTAATTCAGCCAGTTTCCAAGTAAAATTAATGATGAATTATCAGATCTCAGTTAAAGTGATGGTTGCGGGTAATGCATTTGTTTTTTTGTTCCTGGGCAAAGTATGGGGACAGTCAAAGGAAATAATGAGGGTATCTTGATGGCTACTAAAGGATAAATAATCCAGATATTCTCATCAAATTTAGAGTTTTCTCTTCCCTGGCTGGATAACACGGTGTTAAAACCTAACTATGACTTGGCTGAAGTGCTAATGATACTGTGTGCTTCCTGTGGATGTTAATTCTAATGTTTGTTTCTTTAATCATTGAATTAAAATGAAGAAATTAGCTTTTGTATTTGGATATTCCCCTGCTATTTTTGTTTTCTCTCCCCACCTGTAGTGTGCACTATTCTAACCAAGTTCTTGTAAGATTTCACTAAAACTCCTCCAGAGGCGCACGATTCGTTCATCTTTTTGGGATGTTTGCAATCCCTCACTTCGCACCATCATTATAGATTTATAGATGTTTCTATCTCAACACTGCCATGAATTAACTATCGTCTCTGGTGTAGAAGGGAAATCCCAAAATATTTCACAGAAGCTTAATCAATTTAGTAGTTGCTGAGCCAAAGAAGGGATTATGGAAAGACATAGACCAAATCTTGGCCCAAGAGGGAGGTTTTAAGGAAGTTCAGTGAATTTCTAAAGAACAATGTGTTGGCAGATATTAACAAGCTCATCTTGCAGCCCATTCTTTTGCCAGGAAAAATGCCCTTGAAGTGCAGTGAGTGAGACTCAAATAGGCAATATAAGAGGGTATGTGTGGTGTGCTAAAAATATGTTTATTTGTTATTAAATTGCCTGTTTTACCTGGGTACTATCACCATACATCATTAAGGAACCCAAAAGTTGATTTAAACCTGTAGAAATCATCATTTTGATGAAAAAGCACATTGATGTCCAAACATGTATCCTTTCACTGAAATTTCTACAGCACATAATGGTCTAATACATCTTTATGATGTTTTACTAGTTTTGTACAATATTTTCAACAATGTATATTTTACTGTTTTATTAAATGTTATTTGGAGTTTAATAAAAATTGTTTGCCTTTTTTTCTAGGTTTCTAGTATTTCCAAACTTGGGTCACAGTTTACAATCAATTATTGAAAAAAATAAGATGCCATTATCTGAAAAAGCAGTATTCCAGCTATCTTGTAAAATTGTGAGTGTTCTTAAAAGCATGTGTTTCTAGTTTACATTTGGTGTTATAATTTCTAACTAATATATTCCCCGTCTTCAATCAGATTGATGTACTTGAATACATTCATGCGAATGAATATGTACACGCAGACATCAAGGCAGAAAATATTTATGTGAACCCAAATGAACTGGAACAGGTAGGTAACATTACACCATGCAGATTGGTTGAACTTAAAAGGCAAGTTAATACTGGCTTTCATGCTGGTCCTATAAAAATCATTTGGATCAGTGGTGCTTTAACATTGAACATTGAGCCATATAAGGAACAAAAGCTTTAAGGTTCAATCTTAAGGCTGTGCTAACACTGTTTGTTGCAGCCACTGCAGTTTGTATCAGATTGGAAAAATGTTATCATCTATAGAGTACTTTGGACAGACTTCAACTTTCATCTAAAATTTACTGGAATTGTATCCTCAACTAGTCACGCTGCTAAGGCCATCATGAGAATTGGCTACTTTAAGAGGAAATTGTAGTGCAATTTGGTTCCATAATAATGATAATCTATATTAACCATTTTACTCATAAACTGCAGGACTTTAAACACCAAATTGAAGAGGGATCAGACAACCAAGTATGGTTGTTCCAAAACAGATTGTATTTATTGTATTGTTGTATTCAAATTTATTGTCATTGTCTCAATTAGAGACAACAAAATGAATTTTCCTTACAGGCAGTATCATAAAAATAAATAAATAATAAATAATAAAACATATTAAAGATAAAATTGAATTAAAAAAAGGAAAGCACAAACACAGGAAGCCCACGACACAACATAACACAGTAGCACCAAGATGAGGAAGGCACCATAGTCCAGCCAGCCTCCCCTCCGATCTTCCCAGATGTTTATCCGTGGTCTGGGCCTTCCGAGCACCCGGTCGCCGCACCTGGGCGGCCCGATGTTCAGGCCCTCACGCCGGGCTGGTGGAACGCCGACGCCGATCCCCGACGGTGAACATCCTCCTCCTCAGCGGCCCGGACCTCCTGATCAGCCGCCTCCCGCAGCCGGAGTCCGCAGCTCCCGAGTCCGCAGGCCGAGCCGGGCGGAGTCGCAGGACCCCGCGTTGTTGATCAGCGCCGCCCACGTTGGGAGCTCCGCAAACCGCAGCTCCATGATGTCGGCGCAGCAGGTCCAGCACTCCGGGCTCCAGACGGCGATCCCCGATAAGGCATCACCAGCCCCGCGATGTTACAGAGCTGTCCCGCCGCTGCTGGAGCTCTGGTCGATCCCGGCAGGAAAGGACGCGCCAAACCAGTAGGTAGGCCGCTGGGGGGGTGAGGACGCGACTCGAATAATAGTCGCGTCCTCTCCAGGAAGCGACCGAAGGACGGTATCCCCCTTACCGTGACCTCTTCCCCCACATAAAGACATTTAAAACATAAAAAACACACTTTAACATAACTAAAAAAACAAAAAGATACCGGGCTGAAGGTGGAGGCTGCTGGCACCAGCGCCACCGGAAGTACAATCAGATGGAATATCATTTAGTGCCCCAACCCATAACATTGAGCACTAAGTGTTGTTTACGACAAAAAACATGTGTTTTTGATCAATCAACAGAACAACTGCCTTTAACAAAATTAAAGAGCAAGATTTCACATAGGAACATTCTTTCTCCTTTCTAATTAGTACGCAAACTGATATTTAGTATTTTAACATGTTCTGGAAACAAAAAAAACGTGCACAATTTCCTGGAAAATGATCTATTCATAGGATATTTGGAACTGGGAGGTGCCATGTATTAACAATAACATTGATTCATTCCTACCAATTAACTATAACAAATGAAAATGGGAATTGCCATTTATTTATAGAACACATTATTCGGGGAAATTGTCAATTTTCTGAGTATGGTCGAGTCATAAAGATTCCAACATCAATACTAATTTGATGGAACTAATATCCAGAATGTACTAAAAATATAATTTGTGGACTGGTAACATCGGGAGGGGGGTTATGAAGAGATGGAGAAAATGACAACAGGCAAGAAATAAATGGTAAAAAATATTGTGTGAATCTTTTTAAGCAATATTAAGAATATTTCGATGACCTTAATTATTACAGAATTTATATAATCCCTTTCACACTGGTAAAGCAAGGCGTGTATGATGTTCTTTTGTATATATTTTATTCAATTGTCAATCATATACTTTATTTGACAATTACTTTAAGCAACATTTTGATTGTAACAAGTGGATCCATTATAGCACAAATGATTATGAATTTTCATTTCAGGTGCACCTAGCAGGCTACTCCTTTGCATTCAGGTACTGCCCTGATGGTAAACATGTTGAATATAAAGAAGGGAGCAGAACACCACACGAGGGCACCGTGGAGCTGATCAGTGTGGATGTGCACAAAGGAGCTGGTGAGTCGCTGTGTTGTGAGCCATTGGTTTTTGTCCTGTCCAATTTCCAAATCCTTAACTATCACACAAATATATTCCAGAAATGGTCACAATTCCTGAAAGCTGCGCTTACTATTTTGATTTAAGTGTAGATAAAACTTGCTTGACTTGTTCACTGTAAGAAAACAGCAGCAAAAGTAGTCATCGTGCTCCTTTGTTGTTCTTTTGCTTGCCGTCCCACATTAAAGTGTCCATTATCTAATCTAATCTAATCTAAAGTGTCCATTTTCTTTTATTTCATGGATTTTATTCTATCAATTATAATTGGTTTCATTCAGGCCCTTCGGCCCAACTTGCCCACACCGGCCAACAATGTCCCAGCTACACTAATCTGACTTGCCTGTGCTTGGTCCATATCCCACCAAACCTGTCCTATGCATGTACCTGTCTAACTGTCTCTTAAACAATGGGATAGTCCCAGCCTCTACTACCTCCTCTGGCAGCTTGTTCCATACATCCACCCAGGGGCGGAAAACCAGGAGGGGCCTGAGGGGACACGTCCCCCCCCCCCCATGTTTTGAGAGGTGGGCGACATCCCCGCCAGGTTAACCTGCCTGGGCTTGCGGGAAATATGGCCAGCGTGGAGAAGCAGCGCTGGTATCCCGTCAGTCCAGACAGGGCTGTTGGTTAACCCGGTGAGACAGGCAGTTGAGCTGCATTTAGCGCTGGATTGAGCCTCCGAAGCCTCGCGCGCACGTGTGTGAGTGCGCATGCGCGCGCGGCTGCCAAATAATTGTGTCCCCCGTCCCATCCATGTTTTGATAGTGAGTTCCGTTCTTGCATCCACCACCCTTTGTGTGGAAAAAGTACCCCTCAGATTCCTCTTAAATATTTTCCCCTTCACCTTGCACCTTTGTCCTCTGGTCCTCGATTCCCCTTACTCTGGACAAGAGACTCTGTGCATCTACCCAATCTATTCCTCTCACGATTTTGTACATCTCTAAGATCCCCCGCCCTCCCCCCTCCCCCATCTTCCTGCTCTCCAGCTTTAACTGTGATATATTTTACTCTAATAGACATTGAAGTTTGCCCAACCACAGGATGAACAGAAACTTTGTTTTGTTACTAATCTTTTCTGTATAAAAACACACACATCTCGAAAGAAATTCTCAGATGGCTATATACATAATGTCAAAAAATGAGAATGTTCCGGTAATTTGAGATCATATTTGTAGAATCCTCACCACACTACGCAGCATATACCAAGGTATTAACACATCTTTGGGTTCAAGTGGTAACATGTCATTACAGATTTGAGGGATGGAGGTGATTCATCTCCATTTGGTAAAATAGAATGTTTTCATTAACTTTAATTTTAGAATTAACAAAGAAATTAAACAGATCCACTTGTGCATTGTAGGGCCTTCCAGACGCAGTGATCTTGAAAACCTGGGTTATTGTATACTGAAGGCGTTGTGTGGTTCCTTGCCTTGGTCGAAAAACATTGACTCTCCTCATTCTGTCATGGAAACAAAACAAAAGTAAGTGTTTTGACATAGTGAAACTTGCATAAATACATACAATTTAAGACTACTTTAAAAGTTAATTTAAATATTTTAAAAAAACAATTTTAAATCATTGCATTTAGGAAAGGACTACTATTATGTTTTACAGATTTGGATTGCACGCCAAAACACCTTCTTGATTAGTCCCAAAATATTGAATGGTTTATTCATTAAATCCTTCTGAAACCTTGATTTTTAGACCCCTCAAGGTCACTGAACTCTCTGGGCAGTTTATAGAATAGACAAAGCTGGACATACTTTAATTTCATGTCACCATCAGAAGTGACAGTGTAATATTGCATAATTATGAAGGCTTTGAATGTTTATGGAAAAATCTGCTTAAAGTGAAATAACATGTGACACTTGAAAAATTAGGTTACAAATATTCATGTTTTAATATTTGTCAGAAGGGATGTGCTATTTCAGGACTTCAATCTATCCTTTTAAGGCTGCAGAGTATAATTAACTTTTAAATAAATAACTTTGACGAGAAGGTTAATTGTGGTTCAGAATTATGATATTTATGCTAACAAATATGAATTCATTTTTGAATTATTTTTTTCCCCCCATTGATCCAATATATGTGACAAATGTTTTCAAACATTGTGATTTTTTAAACTGACTTGATTATTTATTATATTTTTAACCAGATACAAGGCTGACATAACAAGTCTCCTAAAGACTTGTTTTGGGAAAAAGAAAATACCAAGTAAGATGAGCTCAAGAAATCTTTGAATGCAAACAACATTTTCTGCTTATTTCCTTATCAATCAGCTGTTTCCCTGCCAAGTAACACTAACAAGAAAGTGAGAAGAGTGAAATTGTGGTTAGATATAATTTTAAGTGGTCTTTGGGCACCTTGGACTTGAAATTTGTACAACAATTTGAAGAAAGATTTGTGCAGGATTCATTTATCCAAGTGCCAATGTTCCTTTGGCTCATAGATAATTCCAATTATGTTTTTCAAAATAATACCTAATAAAACTGCAGCAGCGATGTGGTTATTAAGCAATAATCTGTTCCAACATCAACAGCCCCAACCTAGTCTTGTGTCACATCGTTGTGGAATTTGCCAAGAGTGGCAAAAACTATAAGGAAAAAAAACATGAAACTGTGGAGGAGATGTGATATGTTCCCTCATACTTACTCCATTTGTCAATAAGATCATGGTTAATTTGACATTGGCCTCCGCATAGCTTTCCTGCATCTTCCCATTTTGCTGACTCTTTTGTGAACCAAATTTCAGTGCCTCGTGGACTTGAATACGTTAGATTATTGAATGTCAGTGCTGCAATTTATACTTGCGTTAATTTAGCTTAATTGATCGCTTCGTGCCAATTTACTCAAATAAATAAATCACTGGTCACATTGTTAGGAATTTATTTCAAACATTGATTTACCTTTTTATTCTGACGTTCTCTCTAATTTTAATTATTTCACTAATTAATTGATTTCATTAATGTACAATAGTTCTTCCTCCCCCCCCCCACCCCCCCCCAGATTTTGTTCTTCTATCTCCCATTCATTTACAATTCTTTGTTTTTACTTAAACTTTTTAAAGCAAAAAGTAATTTTATAATGCCTTAAATATGATAGAACGTTTTCAAGCTTGAATGGAAGTGAAATATTGATAGTAATCATAGTGAAATGTGTTTCTGGATAAATATTGATGTGCATTTTTTCAGTCTCTTTGCTCAAGCTATTTATTTAAGAGGTTGTTATTAATTAACAGACGAACTGAAGAAATACTTCCAACATGTGGTGTCACTGCAGTATGACGAAGAGCCAGATTATGATGAAATACGAAAACAACTAAATGATGGTCTCCAAAGGCTGGGAGTGTCACTAAATGCCCCTTTGGACCTCACAATAACCACTGTAAGTAAATACCTTTACATAGATCTTTGGATGAGGACTGCATCGGGCTTGTTAATGATTGTCCTCTGAATCAAATTTCTGACACTTCTGGCACTGTGGCCTTGGTTGAGACCCTGTCTACATAAAAGTGAGATAAAGGAAGAATGTTGAGGACGTGTAAAATCAATTCTAGTGTTGACATTAATTATGAACACTTCTATTGTCTTTCCTTTGCACAATTTTATTTACCCCCTACATTTCAATTCCCAGAGGGAACTGCAGTATCTTTAATGATTGCTGACCATGTCTCTTGATTTTTTTTTTTAATTAAATGAGAATTAACAAAGCAAAAAAAAAGGAAAGGAAAAAGTGTAAGGAAAGGGAAAAGTGTAAATTAACATTTTTTAATCCGGCCCACAAACTAACAGTTCATTTATCACGGAACATAAAGGTATGGCACAGGAGCGGACCCTTTGTCCCAAAATGTTGGTGCCAAATCAAGGAGTGAAAAATTTAGAACACTGTTCAACAAGAGTAGTTGCTGCCATGTTGGTTATTGCAAATCCAAGAGTAGATTATGGGCACGATGGGCATGAAGAAGCAAAACCAAGTGAAAATGGAGTTATAGATCGCCTCTAATTCTTTTGAATGACAAAACAGCTCATGGAACGAACTGATGTATTTCTGTTCTTCTAAGTAAAAATACTTGCGAAGTAGTGATCTACTGTGGTGTACAATAGTAATAATATTGTTATTTATCTTCCCCTCCCCACCCCCCTCCACAGATTTGAAAATTACAATAATCAACTGAAGCCAGCATATTGTTTTGAGATAATTGTCAAGGTATGAGTTTTCCAAGGTGCTTTGAACTATTTTGTTTTTAAATCATGCTTTTTACAACCTTTGGGCAGGATTGCACTATGGGTATGCTTGTGTGTTTTCAAGATTTCAGTATAGTGTTTTTAAATAAAATTGAACGTCATTTCTGAGAAGGGATTTTTGTAGCTGTATTTTTAATGTTTTTTACCAGCGATGTGTTTTTCTCCATTTGGCTCATTGCACTATCACCATTGGGTAATGGTCTTCCTTCCCACCATTATTTCTCACAGCCATGTCTGTAATCCATTTGTCCAACAATAAACAATTTGAAAAATAAGCAATATTTGTTCTCTTATATGAACTAAATTTGTCTCTACAGCATCTTTTCTCTTGCACTGATGAATTGCAACTTATTTTCATTGAAATGAGTTATAATGTAGGCAGCTGTCATTTGTCTGATGGATAATAGAATGGGAGTTTAAAGGAATGCCTCTTGTAATAAAAGATAAGGTACAGCCTATTCTAGATATCTGAAATAGAAGCTAAAAATGTGGAGGAAGTAGATGACGTTAATGGACTGGAATTCAATGCATCGTTGAGCCACTTCAGCCTGCCCAATGAACTTTTATATTATGGGTACTCCTTTGCAAAAGTTGTCTGGTGGGCAAAACTCTGTTTAAAAAAAACCTGCACAAAGATCAAGTCTCCAATGTGGACATCGGGTACTGACAACTCTGGGAGAAGTGATGACACTTCCATGGAGAAGCTCCATATAGAACTGCTTATTGAGGCAAACCTTTTCAAAGAGACACAAAGCTGGAGTAACTCAGCAGGGCATTCATCATCGCTGGAGAGAAGGAATGAGTGACGTTTCGGGTCGAGATCCTGCTTCAGGCTCATGTTTCCATGTCCCTTCATCAGATCAGTTCTCTGTGAAGAATTCTCAGATACTTGTTCCCACTAAATGTCTGCACAGCAGTATTTAATTTCAGTCAACAATTTAGTTTTATCTATTGTGTATTTTACTTGTGAATTGCTGTGGATTGGCGTGATAATAAATTTTGAACATTTCTTCCCTTGGCATTTGTGGGGCTAGTTTTCATGGTGCAACATCTTCGACTCAGAAATGTACTGCTGTGACTTGCATTGAACAGTGCAGCACAGGAACAGGCCCTTTGGCCCACAATGTCTGGCAAACATGATGCCAAGTTAACCTAACCTCTGCCTGAATGTGATCTATATTCCTCTATTCCCTGCATATCCACATGCCCATCCAAAGGCTCTTAAATGCCAGTATCGTATCTGCCTCCACCACCATCCCTGGGAGTCATTTTCCACAAGAGACAAAGAGAAAAACCGCAGAGAACGGGAAAAACATAAATTAAAAGTGATGTTCTACATTACGGATTAATCCTGAGGTATCAAAGCACTCTGTCAATTAGAGGTGTTTCATGCTTCATTGAATGCTTGGTCTGTTTTTGTTGTTCAAATGATTCCAAATGCTGAATTAGGAATTTCTGTTGAAAAGTAATGGAATACGATGGTATATTACTGACCTTGAAAATGTTTCTAGATTTAATCTATACATGGAATATCTCAGCAAAAACTGTGCCAACTGTAGCTTTTGTGTGGTGACTTGTTTAAAAAGTAATTGACATGCGATACATTTCCACTAAATTCATAAGCATGACAATTAATCAAGTTTAATGGAAAAATGTCTTAGAAACTGAACCCAAAATTCATAGGCCATGTGCAAATGTACAAGGACAACTAACACAGATGCATCCTGATAACACTAGAATACTTGCACTCTATAAACCAAGGGTTGTGCTCCTATATCCGTTTGAGCTGGAAGGAGCCAGGCCAAATGCCAAACTCCTACACTCATCTCACAATTTTTTATTTTATTTTTTTTTTAATTAAAAAAAAAAATCGTATACTGAAGTGCCACGAGTAGTCACTTACCCTGCTTTTTATAAACCACTTTGAAAGTAAATAATTGCCACATCTAAAAAGTTAACTTTTAAAGATAGTTTTTCAGCAAATGAATTGGCAATAGACAATGTTGATCTCTCCTCTCATTAAGCAGCTAGTTAGAAATTTGCTGTAGCATGAAAAATAATTTAAATCTGGATGCCTTGACAACATATTGAAGCCACCTGTTGTTACTTTCTTCTAACTCGTTCATATGCTTCACTGACCATCTTAATTTCGATCTACTCCTTTGGCATTAAACTATTTAGTCTAGTCATCAAGAATTTTGTTGCTTGATATCTTGATTAAATTGGAGTGCTAAATAAATGAGGACCAAAGAAGGTAAATTTTCAGTCTTCTGAGTAAATTTACTGGCTTGGCATTTTGCCCCCAAAATCTTTAAATGTTATCATTGGATGCTATTTGCATGTATTTTGAACAATTTCCCTTTCATAGCATACAGAGCTAAGCCACATACATTGTAATTATAAGGCAGGAACAGGGTACTGATTGTGGATGATCAGCCATGATCACATTGAATGGCGGTGCTGGCTCAAAGGGCTGAATGGCCTACTCCTGCACCTATTGTCTAAATCAAAATATTCCATTCTCTGCTCCTGTTTAAGTGAAACTAAGTAAGTATCCCTGGTACAAACTTTTATCATAACCATAATGCTATTTTCTCAAAAGTTATAATCAGTTTTCAAGTATGAATGCTTCAAGCAATTATTGGTAGTGTGGAGATTGCAAGCAGTTTTTAAACTGCAGCATTTTGTTCAATTTTGTGCAAATTATTTTTAATCATCATTTTGCAGACAAATGAAATTGAGGTTTATATGGAAGTCTGTTCACAGGTCACTTAACTAAGTGAAGCATCACAAGGTTACCAAGTTGCATATAAATAATGTTATAATAGAGGGTCGTGCAGTGGGGAAGGCAAAAAAAACTACCAATCCATAGTCTGCTTACAGTTTTTGTGTGGCAATGCAATCTACCACAAGCAAGGGTTTGATTAGTAAGGGTGTCGGGGGTTATGGGGAAAAAGGCAGGAGAATTGGGTTAAGAGGGAAAGATAGATCAGCCATGATTGAATGGCGGAGTAGACTAAATAGGTCAGATGGACTATTTCTGCTCTTAGAACTTATGAACCACAAGTGACATCTATTGATCAGTTTAATGAAGGGTCTACACCCGAAACGTCACCCATTCTTTCTCTCCAGAGATGCTGCCTGTCCCGCTGAGTTACTCCACAACTTTTTGTGTCCATTGAAGCAGTTCCCTACATGGAAATTCCATGAACTTAGTATGTCATGCTAGGGTGCAAAAAATTACATTTCGATCTTCCAAAGGTTAGCATGAATGGCAATGTGGGAAAAATAATTAATCTATGATGTCTTTTCAACCCCTCTTTCCAGTTGGCTTGATAGGCATTATCAGCAGATACAATGTTCACACTCAAACACACGATCTGCAAGAGACCGAGAGATTGAAAATAACAAGAGTGCTTTGGAGCATTTATTTTTTATTCCAAGTGGCAAGAATGTGAGCGATAAATGATCTGTCAACAAAATGGAATGACAATTTAATACATAGAACCTATGGTTCCTTATTACCAGACATTGATATGCAATTGTGATGATATTCAGCTCATCTGTCAATTAGATGTCTGTATGACCATTCACAAAGTCCTTTATCTTTGTATATAACATCCTCTCAAAGAGAAGTTTTTTGTCAATCCAATTGCTTTGAATAAAGTTTCACCAAATGTTAAAACATTAGGTCATTGCCAAACCTGTTTATTTTTGAATTACAACTTGACCATTTCCTGATGGATTGGAATCAGTGACCATTCTGTCAGTTAAAGGCAACTATATTATAGTAGAGGAGGCTGTCCCAAGTGAACACCACTGGAAATTGGAGGAGCAGCGCTCCATGGCCAGAGTGAGCACCACCGGAAATTGGAGGAGCAGCATCTAATATTCCGCTTAGGCAGTTTGCACCCTAGCGGCGTAAACATTGACTTCTCCAATTTCCGGTAGCCCTTGCTGTCTTCTCCCCTTCTCAGCTCTCCGTCAGCCCTCGGGCTCCTCCTCTTCCTTTCTCCTTTCTTCTCCTCCCCCCCCCACCCCCCCACATCAGTCTGAAGAAGGGTTTTGGCCCGAAACGTTGCATATTTCCTTCGCTCCATAGATGCTGCTGCACCCGCTGAGTTTCTCCAGCACTTTTGTCTACCAATATATTATAGTATATCAACATGCTTGATTAAAACTGCAAATCAGAATAATCATCGTGGCATTCCAGTCCTTCCAGAAATACAGTGCCCACCATAATGTTTGGGACAAAGACCCATCATTTATTTATTTGCCTCTGTACTCCACAATTTGAGATTTGTAATAGAAAAAAATCACATGTGGTTAAAGTGCAAATACTAAACATAACTACTTTCATTTACATGACATCGCTGTGTCCCAAACATTATGGTGCCCTGAAATGGGGGGACTCTATGTATAAACACTGCTGTCATTTCTACATGGTGAAACCAAAATGTATAAAAATGGCATTTATTAAAATCTGACAATGTGCACTTTAACCACATGTGATTTTGTTTCTATTACTAATCTCAAATTGTGGAGTACAGAGGCAAATAATTAAATGATGGGTCTCTGTCCCAAACATTGAGGGCACTGTACATCGAAGGTAACAAAAGTAATTAACCATGCTATTTTAACTCAATATGAATTTGTCACTGGATTAGTGTCTCTTAATGGATGAAATTGCTTTAACATCTAATCAGTGAAGGTCTCAGCAGTTGGCTCATTATGTTTTTGAACTGATCAGCCATGCCGATCAAGCAATTTTGACAGCTCCTCCATCACCATTCACATCCACCTTACCAACCATTCTTGGAAATATCACAAGTTTCAGTAGTGCTATTATAATCCCAACACTCTTGGTTCTTGCACTTGACCACTTTCTGGTGGCCCAAGTCCACCTAGAAGTATAAACCTGTGAATTTGGGTAAAGATAGGTCATTAACTTTGTGTTGATACAACCAGCTGTTGAGTCAACAATTCTTGCTGATATAAGTGGAACACAAAATCAGAAAGTGCCTGATTGCAATAAACGATACGAGCGAGGGGGAGAAAAAATTGGAGCAGGGATAAAGAACACAAATACAATCTTAATAAAAATGATGGATCTGCCTTTATAAATGTTATCAGTAAACGGAAGCCCAATTTTATTTTATTATCTAATAGGCCCAGCTTGTGTTTGGCCCACATCCTTCTAAACCGATCCTATCCATCTACCTGTCAAATGTTTTTTAAACATTGTGATAGTACCTGCCTCAACTACCTCCTCTGGCAGCTTGTTTCACGTACCCACTTCCCTATGTATGAAAAAAGTCGCCCCTCATGTTCCTATTAAATCTTTCCTTCCTCACCTTAAACCTATGTTGTCGGGTCTGAGATTCCCCTACTCTGGGTAAGTCTCTGTACATTTACCCCATCCCACTCATTATCTTATACACCTCTGTAAGATCGCCCTAATCCTCCCACGCTCCAAGGATTAAAGTCAGAGCTTGCTAAACCTCCTCTGAAAGCTCAGGCCCACGAGTCCTGGCAACATCATCATAAATCTTCTCTGCACCCTTTCCAGTACTTTGAATACAGTACTGGGGTCAAGGAAAGAGCGTTCACATCGCGGCCCTGTTTCCACCAATCTTTCCACCACCAAGAAGCGCAAGACAGACACCATTGCATGCAGATGCCGAGAAGTGTGTTCAGCTCTGGCTGAACAACTTTTAATCTTGTGTGTGCACTCGATAAGAAGAACACAGTACTGAAGAGTCTCGACCTGAAATATCACCCATTCCTTCTCTCCAGAGATCCTGCCTGTCCCGCTGAGTTACTTCAGCTTTTTGTGTCTCTACATTCGAAATGTGGTCACATCAATGTCTTGTACAACTATAACAACCTCCCAATTTCCATACTCAATACTTTGACTATTGAAGGCCAATGTGCCGAAAGCCTTCTTGACCATTGCATCTACCTGTGAACCAACTTTCAATGAACTATGTACAGTACCTGCAGTTCCAGCTCCCTTTGCTCGACAACACTCCCCAGAGTACTGCCATTAACTAGGGTCCTGCCCTAGTTAGACTTCCCAAAATGGAACACCTCATACCTTTTTGTATTAAACTCCTTCAACCATTCCTCAGCCCACTTGCTCAACTGATCAAGAGCCTGATACAATTTTTGATGACCATCTTTGCTATCTACAATACCACTCACTTTAGTGTGATCTAAACTTCATATTTTTACAGATCAAATGTTCGTTTTGTTGCACATTTTTGGGAAGAGGAAGATTGGCATCACTATCCACCAGGGTCGTGACAGTGACTAAACAAACAGAATGTTAATTCCGTAGTTCTGGCTAACATTAAAAGAAGAGGAAACATTCATTTCCTTTCTGTCTTAAGAATGTCCTAGGATATTTGGATCTGAGGGGCACAGAAAGAAAAATATATCTAATCTTGATGTAGAATAGTCAGTATTGTATTGGTGCCAGTAAAATAGTCATTAATGCTACTCTGGTAATAACTAAGATGTGATACTTCTTGTGTTAATGAAAAGTTATTTACATGATAATCGTGAATTGGCAACTTTTATGAAAATGATTTGAAAAAGCTGTAATTTGTCCAGGAGAATTTGCATCTGAAGAAGAAGGCAATGGAAATTGCCTTCTGTAAACAGTTAACAAATTGTGCTGACTAATTGATTTTCAGACTGGAGGTACTATTGTTCACCAGAGATTGATGCTGGTATGACAACTTTGGTAATTTTAATGTGTTAAGTATAGGTGTAAACAAAATGGTTTCAAAATATGCAAATGACACTAAATGTGGATGTAAAATGAGCAGTGAGATGTTTAGGATTAATTTCAAGAGAAAATAGATAGGCCAAATATATGAACTAGCATGTGGCAGATGAAATGTAATGCAAGAAAGGAATAAGTCTGTATGCCCAGAAAGCAGATAATACATCCAGAGACTCGGACAAGGCAAAGGAATTGTTATGAAAGCCCACTTTGAAATCAAAAGATAATATTGCATTTGAAGGCAGCAGAGGTTAATACCATAATCCTGCACTTGCTCAGTAATGTCAATTGAAATCACAAACCTGCCTTCCAGACAGGGTGAGAGGTATATTTTAGGCAGAAGCAATGTGGAGGGTAATAATAACAAAAGAAACAAATGTACAATAATGCAAGAACAGTGTGTCCTGGGTGAAGATGGCAGGCCGAATTTAGAAAAATATTACAGAAGCAACATGATCATAAATGGAGCATCAAGTACACAGTCTAAGATGTAATTAACCTTTTTTTAAAACATTGTTTTTACCATGAAGGTATTGCAATCAATTTAATCGTACCACTTTGGGAAGAATGTGAAAATCTCAAGGTTTACAGGAATGATTCCAAGGATGAGTGACTTTGTGGAATTTTCTCCTTTAGACCAGAAATATTAAGATAAGATAACATAGTTATTTAAGGTAACGAGGGGATTAAGACAGAATAGAGAGGAAGATAGACACAAAAAGCTGGAGTAACTCAGCAGGACAGGCAGCATCTCTGGAGAGAAGGGAAGGGTGACGTTTCAGGTTGAGAACCTTCAGACCTATGATCTTTGCTTCAGACTAGTTAGGGAGAATGTGTTCTCTGGGGTGAAACGGGTGGCAAGATTGACAAAAGAAGTGAAGGCAACATGAGAAAACTATATTTACTGCATTTGTTTAATATGACTTTAAAAGGGGCTGGTGAGGGGGGGGGGGCGTCAGCGGGATGAGGGGGACGTCAGGGGGGTGAGGGGATGGCAGGGGGGGATGAAGGGGCGGGTGAAGCTGAGAGCGGTGGGCGTGTCGCTGGTGCCGAGGATCCCGAGACTCTCACAAACTATCGGAGCCCTCATTCATCTGGACCGCCGACTGCCAGCAAATCTGGTCTTCATTTTCGTGTCTGAGAATCGGACTCTGCTGAAGACTTTGGTTTCATTTCTCATCATAAAGTTAACTCGAAGACGCTGACGTCCCCATTAACTCACTGTGGCAGTGGAAGGTAAGGCCGTTGCTCATCTACGAGAAAACAGTGTCACGTCGAACTTAACTAGTAAACGCCGATTAAAAGTTATCACAAGTTCTGACTTTAATACTGTACTGATGATGTTGTCACTGCGTTTTCATTCACCCCGTGCCTACAATGTGACTGGGGATAACTGCAGTTTGTGTGTGCATGTTCTAGAGAGCACTAGACTAGTTCATTTATTTTAGTTTAGTAACATTTGAGACGAAGTCTGGAGCCTCTTAAATATATCAGATCCAATTTGCCCAATTATTTCTAAAGTTTCATTCCTTGGAGGAAATGTCTCCGGAGTTTGTTCGAAGTCGTATTCAATGCTGCCAAACATTATGTCTTGTTTTAAGTTATGGATACAAACTCTGTTTAGGTATTCCCCTGCGAGGCAAAATCGTTCACATATTTGTATAGATTTCAATTCCGTGTAACTTCATTTGCAGTTTTCTACCGTACATATTTTGTTGAAGTAAATGTAAACATTCGTTGGGTCTTTTCTGAGCCTTTATTTTTTGCTATTTGTGATTAAAAGGGTGGTATGCATTGAGCTGAAGAATTTGGTTGCTGTGGAGACTGGTCTTTCCACTGGTTTTATTATCAGCAAATGCCTCTTTGTTGAACATGTTATTTTACCCAGTTGGTTTCGGAACTGCCAATAATATCTGACATTCTACAGAATTTCCTAAAACAAAATATTTGCTTTCAGCAATACTTGTTGAATCAGTCTAAGACATCCCACAGATTTTTCGCCTGAATGCTACTTCTATCTCTACTAAAGGACAAATTGCCATTTCCAAACTGTTTCCTTTGCAGTAGCTTTTATTTACCTTTTCACCTGACCACATGAGTATGCCCTTTCAGTAGCTAGGTTAATCCCCAATCCTCAGGGAGAGTCTGTTACATAGAAACATAGAAAATCGGTGCAGGAGTAGGCCATTCGGCCCTTCGAGCCAACACCACCATTCATATGATCATGGCTGATCATCCAAAATCAGTACCCCGTTCCAGCTTTTTACCCATATCCCTTGATTCCCTTAACCCTAAGAGGTAAATCTAAATCACTCTTGAACACATCCAGTGGATTGGCCTCCATTGCCTTCTGTGGCAGAGAATTCCACAGATTCACAACTTTTTGGGTGAAAATGTTTTTCCTCATCTCAGTCAAATTCCCTGGTTCTAGACTCCCCCAACATCGGGAACATTTTTCCTTCATCTAGCCTGTCCAATCTCTTAAGAATTTTATATGTTTCTATAAGATCTCTCATCCTTCTATATTCCAGCGAATACAAGCCCAGTCGACCCATTCTTTCATCATATGTCAGTCCCGCGACCCCGGGAATTAACCTGGTGAATCTACGCTGCACTCCCTCAATCATCAAGGTGTGTGTCTATATCACCTTGGCTTTGCACCGTATGAATTTCACTCATACAGCGCTCCCCCCACTTGCCCTGTCCCCCACCTGCATAACGGGCTGGTGAAGGAAGCGATGTGTGTGTGTGTGTTCCACTATGACAGTCGCCGTTCCAGTTGCCGTTTTTTCAGGCGACTGTCAGCAACTTGACAGTGGGACGGGCCCATTAATGGGTGTACAAGCACACCCAGGTCTCATTGGACCTCTCCTTCTCCTAATCTGACACCATTCAAATAATAATCTGCCTTCCTGTTCTTGACACCAAAGTGGATAACCTCACATTATACTGCATCTGCCATGCTTCTGCCCACTCGCCCAACCTATCCAAGTCGCCCTGCAGCCTCATAGCATCCTCCTCGCAGCTCACATTGCCACCCAACTTTGTATCATCCGCAAATTTAGAGATGTTACATTTAATTCCCTTGCCTAAATTGTTAATATATATTGCAAACAACTGGGGTCCCAACACCGAGCCTTGCGGCACCCCACTAGTCACTGCCTGCCATTCTGAAAAGGAGCTGTTAATTCCTACTCTTTGCTTCCTGTCTGCCAACCAGTTCTCTATCCATGTCAATACCCTACCCCCAATGCGATGTGCTCTAATTTTGCACACTAATCTCTTGTGTGGGACCTTGTCAAAGGCTTTCTGAAAGGCCAGATGCACCACATCCACTGGCTCGCCCTTATCCATTCTACTTGTTACATCCTCAAAAAATTCCAAAAGATTAGTCAAGCATGATTTCTCCTTCATAAATCCATGCTGCCTTTGACCGATCCCGTCACTGTTTTCCACAGAATAGACAGCTTGTTAAGAAAGCCTGTGTGAAGACTCTTTCAACATTAGCAGTCACCAAGGATCGGACTCGTCTGCCCATCATGGACAGTGTATTTCCTTTTCAAATTTGTTCAGACCTGCTCTGCATCCTCCAGCAGCATCTTCCTAAGCTAAATGTTCTTCTCCTATAGGTGAACCTATTAGTGAGTGTATGGTGATGTGCTTGGAGGATATGTCCTTGGTGATTCAGTCATGGATGTACACCATGTAAGATGTGAGTGATGCTATTGTGGCAAGTTGCTGAAAGACATGAAGATGGAGTGAACCATTCAGCAGTGATTTGTACAAGAGTGAATGGAAGTATTTTGAGCAATCTACAGGTGGGTTCAAAGGTCTGACACAGGATAAGAACACCTGCTTTCTTACCTTGGTAACTCTGACAACGTTGGTAAACTTCCAGACCATCGCAGCCATGCCTTGCCAACTAAATATCTGGCACCGAACTGCTTGGTAACATCGTATTGCCAACAGATGTTTCCTGAAGGTATATTTCCATCATATACGAGCAATGGCTCCCTTTTCCCCTTCAACACCTGGAGCATGTTCTGCTCTGTGATGTCCGAATCTGTGCTCTCAGTCTGGATTACTTTCAGTCACTTTCTGAAATACCTGTTACCTTATTACCTATTCCCATAAGCAGTTGTAGGCCTGCCTACCTGCCAACCTCCTGTAATTACGGTAGGGAGCAGTGTATAGTATGGACAGGCCAGGTTGTGCAACCAACTTAATGAGTCCGTCACGCGATTGACATGGCTTTGGGAGGTGTACAACAACGGACACCCTCCTGCATGCCCAGTTTTGTAAGCAATTAAATACTCTGGTAGAGGTGCCTGGTGTACAGGGTTCAGCACCAATATTTGTCACTTGATGAGTCCCATAATGTATTGAAGAACATGCACTAACCTTTACAATTGATTCTTGCATGAGTATTATGGAAGTATGCAGGATCAGCAATACATGGCTATCTAGAATAAACCGTGTTGTTGAATTGCGTTTCTGGTCTTGGCAGTGTTTCTGTAGCAATTCACTGAGTAAAACCAGGTGTTTCCTTTAGGAAGGAAATGGGGGAAGAATCTGAAGAATAACTATCATGGAAAGTTGCTGTGGATAGTCAGTAGCAAATAGAAACACTGCCAAGACTAGAAACGCAATTCAACAACACGGCTTATTCTAGATAGCCATGTATTGCTGATCCTGCATACTTCCATAATACTCACGCAAGAATCAATTGTAAAGGTTAGTGCATGTTCTTTAATATCTCCGATTCTATGCACCATGGACATTTCCATTATATCTCGTGTTTGACAGAATTACAAATTGATTTATAATATTATTTTTGACATGCACTGCATTAAATATTTACCCCACACGATTAAGTACTTACCCCACAAGAGGCCATTCAAATCCCTTTTCATTGTACAAAACTACCCTTTATCAAAGGATGATTAGGGTTTGCTGAAATCTTTCTCTGTTATCATGTGTATCATTGCTTTGTAATGGACACAAAATTGATATTTAGATTGTGTGAGGATCAGACAATGTCATGTGGTTTAATAAATGACGCTATCAGACAGAGTCGTACAGCATGGAAGCAGGCCCTTTGGCCTAACTCGCTAATGCCAGCCAACATGCACCATCTAAGCTGGTCCCCTTTGTCCACATATGGCCTATTTCCAACTAAACCTTTCCTATCCATGTGTATGTTTGAATGTATTTTAAATGTTGTTATTGTACCTTCCTCGACTACTCTCTTTGGCAGCTGGTTCCATGTACCCATCACCCTCTGTGTGGAAAAAGTTGCCCCTTTGGGTCCTATTAAATCTTTTCACTTTTAAACCTATACCGTCTAGTTCTTGATTCCCACACCCTTGGAAAAAGATTATGTGCACTCACCCTATCTATTCACCTATTTATTCCCCTCACGATTTCTTCTCCCCTCATAATCATATCCTGATTACAATTATACTTCTGTTTATTCTCTATTAATGTTAACTATAAAAATAA
The DNA here is from genome assembly GCF_010909765.2 of Amblyraja radiata. Taxonomy (NCBI): domain Eukaryota; kingdom Metazoa; phylum Chordata; class Chondrichthyes; order Rajiformes; family Rajidae; genus Amblyraja; species Amblyraja radiata. The sequence goes on along the minus strand of NC_045972.1, from coordinate 39,933,650 downwards.
TTTTACAGTGTTGCAACTAAATGATTGCAGATGACAAGTAGCTCTGTCCTGAGCATGGCATTGGCCTGGCCAAAATGTGTTCTTTTGTGACCCTACAAATAGCAGTTATTATTTTGAAGTACTTCAAGTTCAAGTTACATTTATTGTCACATACACCAATTGGTGCAGTGAAATCTGAGTTACAATACAAGATACAAGAGAGTTTATTGTCATGTGTCCCGGATAGGACAATGAAATTCTTGCTTTGCATCAGCACAACAGAATATAGAAGGCATGAATACAGCCACACAAATAAAATAAAATGAACAAAACACTATAGAATTTAACATGAACATCCCCCACAGCAGAATCAACGTTTCCCACTGTGAGGTAAGGCAATAATGTTCAGTCATCTTCCTCTTGTTCACCCGTGGTCGGGGCCTTTGAGCCCTCCACAGTCGCCGCAACGGCGGCCTGATGTTCAGGCTCTCTCGCCAGGATGATTGGAGCACCGACATTAGAACGGAAGAACACTCTCAGCGGCTTGGAGTTCCGAATCGGCCACTTCTTACCGGAGACCGCGGCTTCGTAGTCCACAGGCTGAGCTGGGCGGAGCTCCAACACTGGTGATCCCCAGCAAAGGATCCCAGGACTCCGCGATGTTAAAGTGAGCGCCGTCCGCGGCTGAAAGCTCCGCAGACCACAGCTTCACGGTGTTAAAGTCGGCAGGCCCAACACCCAGAGTTCCAACACGGCGATCCCCAGTAAGGCATCACCCGCTCAGCAATGGAATACAGTGCTGGGCCGCTGCTGAAGCTCTGGCCGGTCTCCGGTAGGTCAGATGGGGCTCGGTGAAAAGATGCACCCTCGACCAGGAAGTGACTGGGAAACGGTTTCCCCTCTTCCCCCCACCTCCCCCACATAAAAAAGACCAAAAGATCTCCAAAAACATACTTTTGACAGACTAAAAATAACAAAAAGGGTGAAAGGACGGACAGCTGCTGGCGAGGCTGCCACACTCGATGGCGCCACCACTCAATCAAAATGCAATCACAATTCTAGGTTATTGAGGCCATTCTATTTTTATTGTTGTTAATGAGCATTCAATTGGTTGAAATTTTTTATTGAGCTTTTTTAAAATAGCATTTGCCTGTTTCTCTTAATTTAGACTTACAGCTTGATGTATTTATGACATTGAGATTGCCTTAGCTTAAGGTGATACAGAGGCAAAGCGATTATCGCTGCTGCCTTTCAGATCTAGAGCCGAGTTCAATTCTAACCTCGGTTGCGGACCTTGTGGAGTTTGCATGTTCCCTTTCTGACCACAAAGGTTTCCTCCGGATGCTCTGATTTTCTCCCTTATCCCAGAGATATGCTGGTTGGTTAAATGGCTACAGTAAATTACCCCTCAATATCGATTTGTGGTGAAAGATTCAAAGGGGGTGGGCATTAAAGTGTATGAGTGAGAGAATAAGTTGCTGGTGTAAATAAAGAATAAGGAGAGGGGGAATGGGTCTAATGTGTTTGCTTCCCTGGCAGCCACCTTAGACTAGATGCAAGAAAATTGCCTCCTAATGTGTTGTTTAAGGGACACTACAAGATGTGTTTGCAGTTAAGATATTTTAAACATATGTTATACAGAAAATCAATTTCAGATTGGTTTGATTTGTACTCTTGAGCTCCAATTATCTTGATTTTCGGTTATCATTGAGTTGGCTGTGGTTGGAATAAGAAATCTCTTCTTTGGCTTAAACGGAGAGAAGCAATGATAACGCATTCAGTACTCGAGGACTCAACTTTTACCTTTCTTACATATATTATGCCTCTAGGTACCAAATACTGAATTGGACTTGCTTCTGTCCTTGTACAATTTCAGACACACTTGACATTAATAAAACTCTTAAGGTTGATGAAATTGCAATGCTTTCTGGCACCTGTCACTTTGAGAATTATCAGTCTACAAAGTGTTGGACATGTGCTAATGTTTCCAACAGTCTGGACTTTCAAACCCTAAAATACTTAATGCTTTTTGATTTCCAGACATTATGGCGCGGCGCTGCCTTAGCAGCTGCGGCTCGCCTGCAGTCCGTCTGTTTTTTTTCTTTTTTGTGTTGTTCTTTTGTCCTGTTTTAGTTCATTTTTGGTTTATTGTGTATGTGTGTGGGTGGGGGGGAGTAAACATGGTTTTGTTCTCTTATTTCGGGGGGATGCGACTTCTCTTGTCGTAGCCCCCGTCTCCGTCTCCGCCTGCGCCGAGGCCTAATAGTAGAGCTGGCGGCCTCGGAGCTGGGGCAGCGGCGACCCGCCCTCGGAGCGGGCAGCGGCTGCGGCGACCCGACCCCGGAGGACTGGCCGCGGCGACCCGAACTCGGAGCGGGCAGCGGCAGTGGCGACCCGACCCCGGAGCGGGCAGCGGCAGCAGCGATCCGACCTCGGAGGACCGGCCGCGGGCCCGGTGGACGACATTGTCGGGAGCTCGCAGGTTGGTGACCTGTTCTCCGGAGCTCCCGCGACAACAGCTGTGTCTTCTGGACTGGAGGGCCGCAGCTTCGGCGGCTTCGACCACCCCGGGCCGCGGAGCTGAACCGGCCCGTTCGCGGAGCTTGGATTCAGCCGCGGGACTGACATTACTTACCATCGCCCGGCGGGGTCACAACATCCGAAGCCTGGATCGCCTCGGCGCAGAGGGAGAATAAGAAGGGAAGAGACATAGACTTAAGACTTTTGCCTTCCATCACAGTGAGGAGTATTCACCTCACTGTGGTGGATGTTAATTTGTGTTTTTTGTGTGTGTTTTTGCCATTTTTTACTATATGTAGGACTGCAAGGCAACAAAATTTCGTTCAGACCGCAAGGTCTGAATGACAATAAAGGCTACTTTACTTTTTACAAAACACACTATAAAGATGCAAGTTCCTTTCCAAGAAACATCTTGGGCAATGCTGTCTATTGTAATCTCATCAAGGAAAAGACCCGAAGCTGTCTATTTGATTTATGGATGAATAGATTACATTCTTTTACATCTGAGGACATCCAGTTTTTATCTTTATTTTCCGTTCTCAGAAGAAAAATTAGAATTTACAGTGTTGAAGTGAAGATTTCATATTTTAAGTAACAATGCATTAGAAATAATCTTGGCAATCAACTTCTGCAGTTTCACCATAATTATTAAAAACTATTCAAATTCACTTATACCTAAAGTTATTGCTCTGATATTTACGTTTCCAAGTTTAACGGTTGAGAAGACCACAGCAATATTGAACAAAACATGTTCTATCATCGTAACCTGTTGTATTTTTTATCAGCTTTTATGCTACTTGAGCCATTTTGTACCTGGCAATGGGACAGTTGGACCATGACCCTCTTATCCTTCTCAATGATGCACTGTGTTTGGACAGTGGGGACTCTACTGAAACAAACTGGTACATCTCCAATAATGCGTGGTTGTTCTCTCTTCGTACTTCTTTCTCCCTTTGGGAATGCTTGGACTACCCATACCAATAAACCCAATGACCTGGACAGAAACTGGTGAACCCAAACAATTAAAAGTGGTTGTTAACAGTAAGCAATCCACCAAGCTGAACATATTCACTTCTGATCAGATATGTTTACTTCATTCTCTTTTCTGCTTTTAAGTTTTCCAGCAGTGAGTATTTCTGGCAGTGTGTTGGCAGTGTTGTGCAACTTCTCCACAATGTTTATTGCTTGGCATCATTCAAGAGTGTCCATCTGCAGGATCTTCCAGCAAGGAAGCTGATTCCTGCCCTGTTTTTATAATGACTAACTTCCTTCCTATCAAACTAACTTTTGAAAAATATAATTTTGAGGTTATGTTTAAGTGGAAATGTTACTGCGTGTAGTGAAAAATAACAATTGAATGTTTTAATAAGTCACCTGAAAACTCAGATTACTTTTTTCATAAAGGAACAGTCTGTGCAGTAATGTTTCAGTGACAATTTAGACTGTCATGCAATCATGAGACTTGATTTCAAGCAATAATTTTCGTTTGATGGTAAACTTTCTGCCACGGTATTGTGGAGTAAAACGTTAGCCGGAAGAAGAATCACTCTGAGTTCCTTTTGTAAACTGCCGTGTGTTGAATAATTATGCATTGTACATTTAATCATCTTATTGACAAGAGTTATGCTCTATGTCTAAAGGGACCAACTTTTAGAAAGAGCATGAATTTCAAACTACTTTTTTTTCACTTTATTAAGTAATTGATGTGAATGTAACTAGCAAAGCAGGTATTTGATTATCCACCCTAATTGCCCCCAGTATGTAGTCATTTGCTATTTTATAGGATAGTTAAATGGCACTCATATTGATGGTTAGTTATGGAGTTACGTAAAGGCCAACTGGGTCAGAAGGGCAGTTTTCTCAAAGAAATTAGTGAGGCAGATGGATTTCATCTGCTGGTTCAGGAGCCAGCAGAAGCTATTTTTGAATCTGGAGGAAACAATTCTCAGGCTCCTGCACTTTCTTCCTGATGATTGCAGCAAGGAGGGCATGGCCAGTGTGGTGTGCGTCTTTAATGATGGTGGGAGGTCAATACCTGTGATGGACCAGGCAATGTCCCTGACTTTCTTCTGTCTCTTGGGCGTTGGAATTACCGAGCCAGGCCATGATAAAGCCAGTCAGTGTGCTTTCCACTGTACAGACACCAAAGCAGACGTCTAACGTTCCACTATAAAGCTAGGCAAAGTTATTCAATTTCCAGCATGAGTCTGTGGGAAATCTAGCTGGGTCTTATCCACAAACCTTTCAGAACTGCAAAAATCTGCAGTGGGCTATTGAGATTGTTGGTCTGTGTGGTGTGGCGGGGGTCGTAAAGACCATATGCAGGATGAGGGTTCCCTGGCCAGCAGAAGCCCAGACTCAGAGAAGCACTCCAATCCCACAATGACAAATATCGTTTATTAATCCTTAGGAATCCTACTTGTGTTATGACAGCTTTCACTAAACCATTGTGGTTTAAATAGTAGCAGGTGGATATATATTAATGAGTTATACCATTATTAAAAAATGATGTGGGACAGAAAAGGAGCAAATTACTCCATACACTTGGTCAGGTATATGGATAACAAAGGTTTAGGAGGAATATGGGCCAAACGCAGGCAAATGAGACTAGCTTAGATAGGGCATCTTGGACGGCATGAATGAGATGGGCCGAAAGCGATGTTTCCGTGAGCATGACTATGACTCAATGTAGATCCATCTCTCTGCCTAACTGGTATCCTCAAGTAAGAGAAATTACTTCTTCTGCCATGTCTACCATCCTATGAGAGGTTAAAAGAATATTGGTTAAATGGATATCTGATGCTGGCTTCATAGCCTTGCTCCCACAAAGCACCCACTTTCACAAGCACCAAGGTAATGCAAAAGAGAGCTCTGCTTTACAAGCCCCAGTGGATACTGTGTAGGAAGGAACTGCAGATGCTGTTTAAATTGAAGATAGACACAAAAAGCTGGAGTAACTCAGTGGGACTGACCTGAAACATCACCCATTCCTTCTCTCCAGAGTTGCTGTCTGTCCTGCTGAGTTACTCCAGCTTTTTGTGTCTATCCCCAGTGGATACTGGCAGGTGTGAAAATCCCGCTGTTAATGTGACATCCCTTGTGGCACTGGGCTACACCATACCTATTACCAAGTCATGTTCATTGCTTGGACCAAGAATGACGGTGATCTGAGTTTTAAAGGAGCAACATTCTTGTGGTCCACTGCTTCTGGCCCAGTGTGTGGGAAAATAGAGGAGCAACAGGATAATCTGGTCACTGGAGCCAGACGTGTTTTTCTTCCAGAGAAACAATGCTTCATTATACCGAAACATTTTCATGAAGACAAAGCAAACTCTTCAACATTGATTACCGTTAAGAGGGCAGATTGCATTTTGATAAGTAACCTTTAAACAACCCATTTGGCACCCAATGTCATGGAGTTACATAGCATAAAAACAGGCCCTTCAGCCCACTGTGTTTATACCGACCATGGTGCCTGTCTATACTACTCTTACTAGTCTGCATTAATTCCATATCCGCTCATTTCAAGTACCTGTCCAGGTGGCTCTTAAACAATGTTACTATTCCTGTCTCCACCATCTGGCCGCTCATTCCAGATAGCAACTATCTTGTGTGAAATATTTATCATTGAGATCCCCTTTAAACCACTTTCCTCTTGTCTCGCCCTTTAATAAAGTTATGCCCTTTAACTTTAAAATTGTATCACATCAGAAAAGCAGTTATTTATCTTTGTTTTGCATTCTTCCGACTAGGAAAAGGGGAGATGCAGCGAGACCTGGGTGTCATGGTACACCAGTCATTGAAAGTAGGCATGCAGGTGCAGCAGGCAGTGAAGAAAGCGAATGGTATGTTAGCTTTCATAGCAAAAGGATTTGAGTATAGGAGCAGGGAGGTTCTACTGCAGTTGTACAGGGTCTTGGTGAGACCACACCTGGAGTATTGCGTACAGTTTTGGTCTCCAAATCTGAGGAAGGACATTATTGCCATAGAGGGAGTGCAGAGAAGGTTCACCAGACTGATTCCTGGGATGTCAGGACTGTCTTATGAAGAAAGACTGGATAGACTTGGTTTATACTCTCTAGAATTTAGGAGATTGAGAGGGGATCTTATAGAAACTTACAAAATTCTTAAGGGGTTGGACAGGCTAGATGCAGGAAGATTGCTCCCGATGTTGGGGAAGTCCAGGACAAGGGGTCACAGCTTAAGGATAAGGGGGAAATCCTTTAAAACCGAGATGAGAAGAACTTTTTTCACACAGAGAGTGGTGAATCTCTGGAACTCTCTGCCACAGAGGGTAGTCGAGGCCAGTTCATTGGCTATATTTAAGAGGGAGTTAGATGTGGCCCTTGTGGCTAAGGGGATCAGAGGGTATGGAGAGAAGGCAGGTACGGGATACTGAGTTGGATGATCAGCCATGATCATATTGAATGGCGGTGCAGGCTCGAAGGGCCGAATGGCCTACTCCTGCACCTAATTTCTATGTTTCTATGTTTCTTCCAATAATGAAGCCATAGAATGGGTCAGAAAATGATCATTGGTGCTATTTTAATATTCATGTTAAATAATTGAAGGCCTTATATGGGTTTTTTTCCTAAGTGTAACAATCCAAACCCACCAGAATAGCTAAAATGCTGGAAAGTTTGGGGACGGTTCCTTTACTAAAAATGATTCATTTTTCATGAAACCTCAAACCCAACCCTCCGATATACATGTTGATTTTTGTTCATTGGGGTTTGGGCACAGGCTGAATTATTTGCCTGAATCCAAAGTAAACTGACAAATGAAAAATCAACTACAGGTATTAACTTTTCATCTGATGATGTTATCCATACTGGATAATTGCCAATACTAATGTACTCTCCTGCTCTTTAATAAAAGTCAGCGTGCAGGTATTAAATAAATACTCCAAAGATTTGGAATTAATGATCCAGTAAATAAAACATGACCCCTTTAACATTGTGGTTTCATATCAGTGACTCATTTTTAACATAACATGTCACAATGTCCAATAGATACGTTTACTGCATCGTGCGTTGTGTGCAGTTGTAAAACTGTAAACCCTTTGTACCAATATTGAGGAACTTTTCTATATTTTAGTGAGAAATTATGTTTCAGAAGGTACATCCTGAGGTGCTTTTAATTGTTAAAGTTTGAGTTTTTGGTTTTCTCTGTTTTCGTAGTCTAATCTTCTCACGTGGATATTTACAGAATTTTAAATTATTTTTATTTATGAAGACGTGATTGGCATATGGCCTCGAGTGTGATAGTATAATTGTTCTAAGTTTTTATCGGTTATTCTCCTCAGTTTCTGTACTAATAACTCTGCACTCACTTCTCTAGTGTTAGCAGCGTGCTAGTGGCTATGGCTGGGTGTTATTGCTCACAGCACATTGTTCTGTTGCACTGATCCGATTTCCTTCTTTTGTGTCCCTCGCAGTAAATGAAATAAAAAAGATCCAACATTTAAACTTTCATACCGCACTCCCCAACTCATTATCTATCTCCTTTTTCACTGAACCTTAGTTTTTCTCAGTGATATCTACTTGGCCTGGCATTCAACTATTATAGCTACCCATTGTGGCTATTATTCACAGGACAGTCTGTTCAATTATTGAGAGGATCATTGCCCCATTCTGAGAGAGGTAGCATAGCTTATGGGGGAATCTATAACTAGGTAAATGTTGGAGTAACACAAGGGTCAGATTGGAGGACACGGAGAGGTGACATTTCTCCACCTTTCACAGAAGAAGATTGACGAAGGTTCCCGACCCAAAACGTCGCCTATCCATGTCCTCCATAGATGCTGCCTGTGCTCCACTGGAGAAAGCAGCAGAGTTGGATTCATTGAATATGTACAACGCAGAGCTGGACAGATTTTTAGTCAAAAGTGTAGTCAAGGGTTAGTGAGGAAGTAGGGGGAAAATGGAGTTGTGGCAAATAGGGTCGGTTCTTATTGATTTGTCGACCAGGCTTATGACCCACTCTTACTCTGATTTGGGTTTTTTCTTATAATCCAACAGTCACACCTTCTGGTGTGAGTCACTGAAATCTGTAAAAGATGAACATAACCAAATTTATTTTCTCCTCCATATTCCAGGGGAGCAGACGCCAACAGAAGTGTCCTCATGTTGCAGCAGATAAGATCAATTGAATCAAATCTGGTTAAAAAACCTTTGAATTTGGGATTTCCTGATCTATGTGGCTAAGTGGTGCAGCTGGTAGGGTTGCTGCCTCACAGCACCAGAGACCTGGGTTCGGGTGCTGTGAGGCTGTGTAGAGTTTGCACATTCTCCCTGTGACCGTGTGGATTTCCCCGAGGTACCTCAGTTTCCTCCCACATCTCAACGATATATGGGTTTGTAGGTTAGCTGCCCTCCGTAAATTGCCCCTAGTACGTAGAAAGTGGATGCAAAAGTGGGATAACACAGAACTAGTTTGAATGGGAGATCGATAGTCGACATGGAACTGGTGGGCCAAAGGGCCTGTTTCCATGATGTATCTCTAAACTAAACTAATCTACCTCACCCATTTAGCCACTGAGCCACATGGAGGTTTCATGTACATACTGTTCAAATGTCTTCCCTTGTAAGTGTTGGCTTGCACAGAAGTTAATTCACCCAAGAGTAAACTCAAATTGTTCGGAATTTTCCAAAGGAAGCCTCGATTTAATTACAGAAGTGTTTTTTCATGATTTCTGGCTCATCTACACACGTTGTTTCCACAGCATTATGATAAGTGCTCGCTCATCTGGTGACATTTAAACAGCTACATGGAAAAACGTGACCCTCCGCCACTGTTCTTTAGCTTCTGGGAAATTCATTAAATGTCAACAACAACCAAATGCATGACTCTGATCTCAAGGACAATCCATTTAAATTAAGATTATGTTTTTGAGAGTGACCAAAAAGAGAGCAAATTAAAAAAATCTTCAATTATCTTGGAAAAATGTTGTCAAAGTTTGCATTGTGATGATCCTGCAAAGCATTTACACATATACCAGCCTGCCGACAGGGACATTGCAGGAGGGTGCTGAACATTGCTCTTACACATCTCGCTTTGTCTTCCCAATTGCTACCATTTTAAGTCATGGGTGTCTGGAACAACCTAGGTTCCTTACCACAAGTCAGCAGGGATCTTGTTAATATTGCAACAGATATGTGCTGTAGATCGGGCCACAGGACAATATTTCCTCTTGAATAAAGCTGTTCCCTGTAATTCTCGGTCCCCAACACAATCCTGCTGCATTTGGGACATAATCTGGCCCAGAAGGGATGCAGAAGTGCCCAAGTTTGGTTCTTACTCTGGAAAATCTGCACTAATAACAACACTCTTTGTACATAAATTAGATGCAACAACACAACAAAACAGAATTATTTGTGGTGCACTAATTGCTCAAAAGCAAATTTATTTTTCTTTTATAGCCAGGGCTGCCATTTTCAATTTGGATCCAATGCATTTGGAACTTTTCCTCTTTCTCCATTTTCACATTTTCTGCCTATCGGTCCTAGTTTAGTTTAGATTGGAGATAAAGCATGGAAACAAGTCCTTTGCCCAACTGAGTCCACACTGACCATTGATCATCCGAACACACCAGTCCTATGTTAACCTGCTATTGCATCCATTCCCTACACATTGGGAGCAATTTGTTGATGGCAATTAACCTACAAACCCACACAACTATTGGATATGGGAGGAAAATTAGACACCTGGAGGAAACCCATGTGGTCAGAACAGGCAAACTCCACACAGACAGCTAAGGTCAGGATCGAACCAGGGTCTCTGGTGCTGTAAGGCAACAGCTCTACAAGTGGTGTCATTATGCCGCCTTCTTAGGATCTAAATTAAAGCAGTCTTTTTGTTTTGTTTCATTTGTTTTGCTTCACTGATGGAATCATGGAAAATTACAGTTTATTTGGACTATTTGATTTGGGCAGCTCTCTGAGCAATCCCCCAGCAATCTTTGTCTCCTAGGCCTTTATATGCCTCTGCTTCAAATTGTTTATTTATTCTTCCCTGTGGCCAATTATTCCCTACTCTTGCAACTCTCTGATAAGCTCCCACCCCTCTTTTTAAATGAGTTCAAGTTGATGATTATGATAATTCAGGAAATGGTCCTTCCCTTTGTACGTGACCAAAATCTTGCATTAGTTTTTTTAACTTTTGGTTCCTTTGCTGCACTATCTGTAATCCCAAATAATTCTCTGGTGTATCTGCACTCTCATTTCCACTATTATATTTCAAGAAAATAATTTATTTTTCATAGTTTTGATCCGTAACCAGTATCTCACAACCTCCAGATGTGACCATGAATACCCTTTCATTTGCGATATGCTCAGAAAAATTATTTTCTCTACTTTCTTTTTTTGGCATTTGAACTTAACCCCTTCCATCTACTTTGCTTTGCCCCAAATGCTTTCAGCGGGTTTCATAATTTCCTTTTAGTAATTACCATTTCATTCTATTGCTCCATGATTCCCTATCCCATGAGGTAGTTCCCATTTTGATTTAATAATGAAGATATTTTTTTCTCCATCAAGCCACTCTTGAAGATATCCGCATATCATCTTACTTGCTAACTGTTGATATCCAATACATTTTGGTCACTATTCTATCTTCCTGCTTTCCACTTCATTGAGATTTCACCATCTATTTCAATTTTTATACTAAATCTGACTTTTCTATTTTTCTTCTGCATTCAGTTTGTATTAAATTGAGAAATGTAATTTCCTCACCCCTGCCAAAAAAGCTTTACTCTAACCTGCCATAATAAACACTATTTCTAGATTAGGAGCCAAGTTTCAAGGAATTGGGATCAATGTTCCCACAGAAGGAAGAATGGGTGTGTGAAAATGAGTTGGTTAAATTCCCCTGCTATTGAAATGTCACACCAATTAACACTGAATAAACAGTGAATGGTTGCATTTCACTCAATGAATTTCAGTTAGTATCACTGCAACATCTATATTGTTTATGGTAGAGAAACATAGATGTGATGGATTCATGGTATAAAGTTCATTAATTTAGCAAATCTGGTTTACTTTGTATTGGTGAATTTTCTGCACGATTCATGTGTGTAATGTGAAAGTTGGTGCATGTGTGCTGCAGTTTCTTATGTGTGCTGCTGTGTGCTCACCAGAAGCTACAGAGCAAATTTAACAAATTATATATAATCACATGAAATGAATCAATCCATAATTATGGAGCGGTCAATAATCTGCTTTTTTTTGCCAGAGTTGTACATATTTTATTCATTTTGGTTTTGTTGTAAATATGGGCTGTAAAATGCTCAGGCTTAGTACAACCTCCCCGCAGGAGGCTCGTTGGAAGTACAGTGAACTTCCTATTGAAGGACCACAATTTTGGATACCTGTGGTCCCTTCCTTTTCCAGAATTTAACCATCACCTATTTTTGTGTGGGCACCTGCCAAGTCATTATTAGGATGTTGCTCTCCCATTGAGCCTGCATCTTCTGGCAGGGTCAGTGGTGGAGAAGGCACTGGGCATAGTGCCAACCCCAGATCCTGGGATCATATCCCTGAGCAATTCCAGAGAGATTATTTTGGTCATCAACATAAAGTTAGTTGATGACCAACTTCCCATCTGGGATAAATAAAGTTCTATCGTATCGTACAGACCTAAAGAAGAAAGGAAATTGCAGCCAAATTAACTCAGCAATCAAATCAATTTGTTATGAAGTTCCTCGTTGGTAATATCAAGGGAAAAAATACTTTTTTAAAATTTGTTTGTAATAGCTGATAAATGATTGGTCTTTCAGGCATGCATTCCAGATTAACGTGGTATTCGTGAGTATGATACGATGTACAAAATAGCTTTAGGTTTTAGCATTAAATTTAGTTTAGAAATTCTACCTTCAAGTGATCTTATCATTAACAGCCCATTGCCTTGCAAATATGGAGATTCTGAAGTCATATGCTTTCTAGTACAAATTCTGCTGAACTAATTATAATAATAATGCAAATCAAGGAAACACTGAAATCTGGAAGATTAAAATGTAAAGGATCTCCAATGGCTTGGTAATTAGGATTCAAAACTGCCTTACCCAGTGGGAACTGGTGGAAGAGTGTTATTCTGGCTGGAGGGCAGTGACCAGTGGTGTTCTGCAGGTCTCCGTGTTGTTTGTGATGTACAGTATATGAATGACTTGGACAAAAAATGCCGAGCATGAAGAAAATGAACCATGGAGCATTGGTTATCTTGATTGAGGGATAATGTTGTCCAAGGCGCCAGGAGAACATGGCAGTATTCTCTTTGTCAATAGAATCCACCTGATTCGGTGGACAATGCCCTGGATTAATGGTACATTCAAAAGTCAATTCTCCGACAATCAACCAATCTGTCATTACTATTGTTGGTTGGCAACTAAGATCAGGTCTTTGTTTAAACCCAAGATGAAGCAATGGGTTCTAATGCAAACTTGCATATTAGCATTCCATGGCATTCATTCGAGGAAGACCAGGGAATGTATCCCAGCTGTCCTAGCTAATATTTATTCCTCCATCAAAAAGCAGATCATCTGATCACTATCATGTTAATATATTTAGAATTTTACCAAGTTAAAACAGGCTGCCACGATTCCTGTATTCTAGCAGTAACTACAGTTCACAAAGTATTTCAATGCTCTGATCATGAAAGTCTTCTACAAGAATGAAAATCTTTCATGCGAGAACATATCATGTTTACACCAAGCCAAACTCTTTGCAACCGCTTGTGTGGAGGTAATTATCAGATAATAGACACAAAGTGCTGGAGTAAAGCAAGTCAGGCAACCTCTGTAGAAAAACGATGGGTGATGTTTTGGGTCGGGATATTTCTTCAGCATCTCCAGAGATGTTGCCTGACCCGCTGAGTTACTCCTGCACTTTGTGTCTATCTTTGGTATAAACCAACATCTACGATTCCTCAGACAGGCACAAAAGGCTGGAGTAACTCAGTGGGTCAGACAGCATCTCTGGAGAAAAGGAATAGGTGACATTTTGGGTCGAGAGCCTTCTTCAAATCCTTGTTTCTACTAATTACCAGATGAGGAAGGCTGAACCGAATGGTGCAAACATGTGAAAGTAACCATGAAAATGGCTCCTAACAGATTAAAACCTTAAATTCAGTGAAACGATTACATATAAAAGAACTAATTTTTAGCGTAACGTGTATATTTTGTGACTTTCACCACTGCTTATCCATGTTTACTTTAGGAGGTGCTGAACTAACCATTAATCAAACTATAAAAAGATGAACACATATATTACTGCCAGAATCTTTGCAATGAAACCGACAAGTCTCATACAGTGCATTCGGAAAGTATTCAGACCCCTTCACTTTTTCCACATTTTGTTACGTTACAACCATATTCTAAAATGGTTTAAATTAATTTTTTATCATCAATCTGCACACAATGTCCCACAATAAAAAAGCAAAAACAAGTGTTTTTTGCAAAGTAATTAAAAAGAAATAACTGAAATATCACACAGAGTGACCATCTGATTCTTGGTTATCTCCCTGACCAGGGCCCTTGCTCAGTTTGGCTGGGCAGCCAGCTCTATAAAGAGTCCTGGGGGTTTCAAAGTTTTCCATTTAAGAGTGACGGAGACCACTGTGCTCTTTGGGAACTGATATGCTGCAGAAATTATTTTATACCCTTCCCCAGATCTGTGTCTCGACACAATCCTGTCTTGGAGGTCTACAGACAATTCCTTTGTCTTCATGGCTTGGTTTTTGCTCTGACATGCACTGTCAACTGTGGGACCTTATATAGACAGGTGTGTGCCTTTCCAAATTATGCCCAATCAATTTTATTTATCACTGGTGGACTCCAATCAAGTTGTAGAAACACCCCAAGGATAGTCAATGGAAACAGGATGAACCCAAGTCAATTTTGAGTGTCATAGCAAAGGATCTGAATACTTATGTAAATGTGATAGTTTCAGTTATTTCTTTTTAATTTGCAAACATTTCTAAACACCTGTTTTCGCTTCTTCATTCTGGGGTATTGTGTGTAGATTGATGATTTAAAAAAATGAATTTAATCCATTTTAAAATAAGGCTGTAATGTAACAAAATGTGGAAAAAGTGCAGAGGTCTGAATACTTTCTGAATGCACTGTATATAATTAGTGTGAATGTGCAATGAAATGATTTGCTTGTACAGGTACTTGATAAACATTACTTGTATGCTAGCATATAAAATCCAAGCAACTTATTTGTTTGTTGTCTTTTGTTGATTTGACTTTCCAACCAATCCCTGATTGAATTTTATAAATTCAATCATGCATTTAAAGTATCAATGGTGCTTTTTCTAGTCTATCAAGTGCCTTGATAGACTAGAAAAAAAATCTTTGGATTTCACTGCCACCCCAGTCCCTTGTTAAAATTTGAGAGAGTGAAAATCCAGGACCCTCTGGGTAAATTGTTTACTTTTCAGGATAAATGTTGACAACCCTATCTGATTAATGCTTGTGCAGTGGTTCTGAACTTAATTAAATCACCAACAACCTGTGGCTGGACTGCCCCTGCTTGCCAGGGAAATATTTAATAAACAACGAGTTCCAAGATACTTACAGTAGTTCCGTTTTATATAATACCATCAGGAAACCGGATTTGGTTCACTTGCTGATCTTAACTTTGATCAGATATTTCCAAGAAAAAAGTTGTTAAATGATAAATCATTCCAATGGGCATTTTTATTTTGCTCAATGGAGGGATATTTTGCATGTAGCCTTATGAGTCATTGACGTTAGTGTTGTAGATGATATATTTGGACCAAGGAGATGCACAGTGACAGCTGTTTTATGTGTCTGCCCATTCTCCCGTTGCACTTCCACAGCAACAAGTACAGAAATCTTCTGTCATTTTAGTAACCCAACAGGTTACCCTTGCACATTTCTAGGGTGCCACGGTGGCGCAGCGGTAGTGTTGCTACCTTACAGCGCCAGAGACCCGGGTCCTGGGTTCAATCCTGACTATGGGCGCTGTCTGTACCGAATTTGTACCTTTTCCCCGTGACATGCGTGGGTTTTCTCCGAGATCTTTGGTTTCCTCCCACACTCCAAAGACGTACATGTTTGTAGGTTATTAGGCTTGGTATAAATGTAAATTGTCCCCAGTGTGTGTAGGATAGTGTTAATGTGTGGGGGAATGTCTTAATGCGCTGGTACGCAGACTCGATCGGCTGAAGGGCCTGTCTCCGCGCTGTATCTCTAAACTAAAATAAACTGTAAAAACAGACCCATTCATGCACATGATCTATAACTGGTGCATCATCTGTTGCTACAGGACACTAGTATTGCTCTTGTCTCACCTGACCCTGATCCTCTGGTTCTTTGATACTGCATCTACTGTAGATCTGTTCTCGCTCCAAACATTTTTTTTAAAAAGCAGTAATATAAATAGGTGAAGACTGATGATAATGAATCTCTGACCTCTATGTTAGACCTTTGGCAAAGGCAACAAATTAACTTTTAACCAGCACAAAAGATGTTGTGGAGTGTGGTATTCAGGTAGTTATTGGAGGTGGAAAGAGGTGTGATTAGTTGGTGGAGGAAGGGTAACCAAGCTTTTTCTATTGTTATCATAAAAAGCGCAGCACTGCCTCTCAAATAGGTCTGAAGGTTCCTCATAACCCACGGCTGTAAATTTTGCCTGCATTGTGCATGCTTTTATTATACCATCTTATTCAGCCTTGTACTCCTTTGTTCGCTGCTCTGTCAATCAACAGTCAAAAAGTATTAACTGGGATATAGCCAATTGGGCCTGGGCATCAATCTTTCGTCACTCTGGGATTGATTTTGAACTTGCTGTCAGGACATAAAACCAATGTCGTGGTTCGGCTGCTCAATATAGAACCTGTCTGGCTTCCACTTCCATTGATGGATGATCCACTGTGGCATTTTTATTTCCAGACTCCATGTTCAGAAGCTGCCCCGCTATGCACAGGCTGGCTGTCACGGAGCGATTTAACCCGAAACCAGTGTGTCATTCACTATTACTTAAATATCAGGAATTAAAAAATATATAATTTTGGAAAACGAATTGAATTGTAATTATAGTCCACTGACAAAGGAGCATCAGCTCTCAAGCTGTTGACTGAGTATTTGACTTGGAACAGATGCACTTTAATCTCTGTTTCCATCAACCCCTTGCTTATGGAAATGACATTGGTCTGCCTAAGGGAGGAAAATAAACACTGAAACCTCTGTTTATTGCCCAGACTCAAACCATACAGGGCCTTGGTTTCTCAGTTACATTAAAACAACAGACAAATGTTTTGCCAAACCCTCCATCTCCAATAAAGGGACAATCACAGATAGTTGAATAGTGAAAAGATAAGCTTATTAAAATTCACTCTTGGTATCTGTTCAACAAAACCTTTTCACTGTACCTCGGTACATGTGGAATAAACTAAACTGAAACTGTTCATCCCTGGCTAAACCAGGATTGAATACTCTTTGTCATTAAGGTGGCAGTGAGCCCTGTCTATTAAACCTCTCCAGTATGTGATGGTGCTCCCCCAGTGCTGTCGGGAGCTCCAGGATTCCAGCGGTATAGATGGATGGTAATTTACGACCAGCTTTGGTTTCTACAGTTCCTCGCACATTATCCCCAACAGCCAAGAAGACTTTCGAAATTTGGCACGTGGGGACATACTGAGAAGGTTAGTCTGCTAAAATAGCCACTATCAGAGGAAGGTGGATCATTGGTAAGATCAACAGTATTCACCAATGCTATCAATAATGTCACTCACCACTACTTATTTGTAACCTGCTCACTGATCTCCATTTTGAGTTTCACCAGAACCACCTGGCTTCACATCTTAATACAACCATGGACATATAACTGACTTCCTGCGGTAAGGCATGAATGACTGAAAGGAGGCATCAGGGAGTCCTGGTAACTAAACGTTAGTCTTGATGGGATTCAAAGGGAAACCTCTCGAATGGCTGGAGTCATTCCTTACACTAAGGTGGTTGTGGTTGCTAGACTTCAATCAATTCAGTCTCAAAAATCATTGGAGGAGTTCCATGGAGGAGTGTCCGAGGCCCAGCAGTTCTCAGCGACTTCATCAATGATCTTTCTTTCGTCATGTGCTCAGAAGTGCGGATGTTCATCCATGGCTATGTAATATTCAATTTTGCATCTCCTCAGCAAATGAAACAGTCAGGCCCCCATGTAGCAAGACCCAGGGAAATTTAGCAAGGGCTGATGTACAAATTCCATTTGCCATACACAAGTGGCAGGCAATGACTATCTCCGCTAACACTCTGACTTCTATTCTTGATATTCAAAGGCAACACCCTCAGCAAATGCCTTATAAATAGTTGGGGAGTCACCGTTGATGAGTAGCTTATCTTGTCCACCCACACGCACACTGGCAGAGCATTGCAGTTGCATACCAAGTTGCACATTTCGACTTTACGTTCCCCACCTCTGACCTCTACCATCAAGAATGTAGCAAGCACTAGAGAACATCATCACCTTCAATATCCCCTCCACAACACCAGCCTGACTTGGAAATATATTGTGGTTTCTTCAGCATCACTGCATCAAAATGCTGGAACTTCCTCTCCAACATGCTTAATGGTACCCTCATCAGAAAGACAGCTATCGAATCTAATCTAATCTATCTATCTATCTATCTATCTATCTATCTATCTATCTATCTATCTATCTATCTAGCCATCCGACCGGCTGCCGTCCGGCTCCCTTTCTGCCTTTTGATTCGTGCCCAATACTCGCAGATGTCCAATCCGAATGGCCGATGCTCGCAGATGTCCAATCCGAATGGCCCATGCTCGCAGATGTCCAATCGGAATGGTGCCGGCTGCATTTCTTCCTTTGATTCATTGCCACGCCGAATCCAAACGCACAATCGCCGAGATCTTTTCCATTTCGGTAGAGATTTGGCTTTTCTTTCTAAGTATCTGCTCCTCATTACATTTCGTCCTCTTTAAGCACACGTTTTTTCATCAAATCCTTCTCCCCCCACCCCCCAGTATTTCAAAAAAAAAAACTGGCTTCTCACCCATAGAAGCAGCCATTTCCGTAGACATTTCACTTTCCATTCCAACTGTCCTCATTAGATTTCATTATGTTTATGTCCATATTTTCCATTAAGACCTTCTCCCCCCCCCCCCCCCACTCACTCATTTTGTCGCCTCCTGCTGGCCAGCGACCATAACGGCTGCTGGCGCCCGCATTTCAACCTCAAGAGACGCCATTTAATTCGGCCTTTCAAGAACTGCTTCAGTTCGAGGACCACGTCTCCCGTGGGGGCTACGGGTAGGGAACGGCTGGGGGGTTATTCTTTTAAAACTCTGTGTGTGTGGGTGGTTGGTGTGTGTGATGCCGCCCCAATCGCGCCTTGGCGAAACGGACCCGACTTCGACGACTTCAAGAGACGCTATTTTAAAACGGCCGGGACCCGACTTCGACGACCACGTCTCCCGTGGGGGCTACAGGTAGGGAACGGTGTTTATACACTTTTCAAACTCTGTGTGTGGGGGTCCTTGGTGTGTGTGATGCCGCCCCCCCCCCCCCCCCCCCCCCCCCCCCCCAGTGGGGGCTACGGGTAGGGAACGGCTGCGTTGGGGGAGCAGTCTAGTGGTCTAGTGGTTTATAAAAGGCAGCTCACCACCATAATGTCGATCAAAACATATGAAGTGGGAATGCTGGGAACAGGACAACCATAAGATTATCAACTGAAGGATTCATGATAATTGAACATGAAATTAAATACATTCACATTGTTTAAATAAGTAATAATTTGACAGTGGTCCAATTTGTCTTCAGTCTAGGCTGTGTGACTTGACACCAAGCATTCCTGAAATATTAATAAATATATCACAAAGAAAGAAGGAAGAAATATTTGCATTTATGTTGTGTGATTTCGAGTGTTCCCAAAGCGCTTTTCAGCTAATGAAATACTTGTTGTAAAGTGTGTCGTTTTTTTGCAATCTGACAAAAGGATGGGAGTTGGAGTGTAGTATTCTGTTAATGTGAAAGCAAAGTAAAGAGCTGCATTTTTAAAGGTATTGTGCTGACTGTTTAGTTTTGTTTTAATAGATGTAAATCAAAAGTGACATTTTATTCTGAAATAAAGTATCTTTTAACAGGCAAAAAAAAAATCCTTGATCTCAAAAGCTTAAAGATCTTGCCTTCAGGAAACTGCCTTCTAGTTATCCACTATTTCTGTTCATTTTTCTACATATTTGTGGGATTAGGGCCAAGCAAGATTGGGTATCTTTTTGCCGTCCCTTTCATATGCTTGTTTTATGGTTAAAGTCCTGCAAGACTGTTGTTGGCTAGTTATGCTCAAATTTCTATAGTCCATTTAAGGGGTTCCTTCATTATAGTTGCTTCACTCTAAATGTATTTCAAATTTTGATGTAAGGTGCACAGTTTAAGAGGCATTGATGATTGGATGGGAAGACATTGAGGATGGCCTAGAATGTAAATCGTGCTGGTTCAGGAAGGCTAATTCGACAATGCATAACAAACCAATGATGGTTTGAGGACTGCTGTTGTGAGATGCCATTGCACATGACCCCAGGATTATTCTGCCATTGAGAAACCAATCGGGCCTGGGACCAGGTTGTGGGTTGAAGAGTTCTAGCTGCGATCTTGATCTCAATCAGGATAGTGCAAAGTAACATTCAAGCCAAATTCTTTGTATGCATTTTCATGCCTGGCACTACAGTGAATCAGAAGTGTATGTGATTTTGTTAAAGACTAGTATGTAGGAAATCGGGAAAGCTAACAGAATGTTATTTATTTTGTGGGGAATTGAATACAAAAATGGGAAACTTTTGCTTCCGTTATAAGGCATTGCTGATACCAGATCAGAAGTGTTAAGTAGAGCATTGATCCTTTTTAAGGGAGGATGTCAATGCATTGCAAGCAGATTGGATATGATTTACGACGCCAATGTCTGAAATAGGTGGGTTGTCTTATGAGGAATGGTTGGACAAGTTTTTGTTGGGTGAAGTTCAGAAAAGTGAGAGGTTGCATGTGGAAAGAATGTTTCCTCTTGTGGGAAAATCCACAACCAGAGTGTCACTATAAAAAAATGAATGCTTACCCATTGAAGATGGGTTGTGAGTCTTTGGATGCCCCTTCTTCAAAAGGTGGTGGAGGCAGTCTTTAAATATATTTAAGTAGAGATCCTATATTCACACATTGTGTCTGAAGAAGTCCATTTTCAGCAAGTGCACCACCTCTGCACCAGCGATATTAGATTATTCTAATAATTCCAGTAAATTATTCCAAAATGATTTGCAAATATCTGATTCCTGCCCCTCCCATTGACTTTATTAAGCCTGGTGCATCAACATCTGTAGGATTCAGTTTGAAAGATGTGTTCACTGGTGATACTCGCACTATAAAAGGTCAAGACACAACTCATTTCTGAGGTGTTTCACACAAATGGATGGACAGTAAAATAAATTGGGGGTTAGGACTTTTTTTCAATTCCAATAAAGTCAGGCTGGTATATTTGTAGCCTTGAATTTGCAAACAAGTGTATTTATCCAATTAGTTAAAACTTCCCTACAATCAGATGGAGTTTGGTTTTCATAATCACTTACATCTGTTGATTCCTGCAGTGAAATAGTTCAGAAATGTACTCTGGGTTTCCAGAGTCATTGGCATGGACCTGGCACACTTCTGCAGTGATGTTGTGGTTCTGAGAATGCTGACCTTCAACAATCATAGTCATCTTACTTTATGGCTTCAGGTAGAGGTCAGCAATGATGTCTTGAAGTCCACTTAGCCAATTGCAGCATCTGTCTGGAATTCAACCCCTGTGTCGATGTTTAAACAAAAACTTAATTGAGGACTGGAAACAAATGATCTTGGTTGAATCCAAAAATGAACGTCTGTGACTAGTCACTTGATAGGTAGTGTAGATGATGCCTTCCGTCACTTGAATGCTCCGAGACCCTAGAAGTCTACAACCATTCAAGTATTTGCTGTTACCTGCTTGTAATTTACAGCTTCCACAGTGGCAGAGAGAACCCCAATGCATCAAACCTAATTGCTCCTTTAAATTCCCAAACCTTCCTTTGTTCAAATCGCAGTCTTCAAACCTTTCCTGAGAAATGTGTACCTTACCTGTTGGAATCTCAGCATCAGAATTTACCCACGGATAGACATGTGGATATGCAGGAAATGGAAGGATAGGGATCATGTGCGTTGAATTTGGCATCATGTTCAGCACAGCCATTTTGGGCCCAAGGGCCTGCTTCTATTGTGTAATGTTCCTGGTTTTAAGCATTATAAGATCTACCAATTTCTACTTTCAGACTGTTCAATGGTTGCCTGCAATTTTATACAACTTAAAATTGTTAAATTCTAACAAAATTACACTTAAATTATAGTTTGTGGTTATATTCTTACCCTGAATTATCTCACTTCCTAATTATAGCCCCTGCTTTTTATTACTGAACAGAAAGGAACTTTGCAATTTGCACTGTTTTCTGGTAATTCATTCACTGATATGATTATTTGCACTTGAGTGAAGAGAATTAATCTTGTTTCCAAAACCCATTCCAGAGCAGGCGTACTTTGTACCATATATTTTTGGTGTGGTATCGAATGCTCCACGTTAGGCCCGACTCGCCCCACAGGGCTCCCAGGGGACTGCGTTGAAGCCGGGCAGCGAGCCACAGGAGCCTCTGCAGTGGCGGCGATGGGAGCTTCGACGGCGGCGGTGGGGCCTCGCGGTCGATGAGCGTGAGGGGGGACGGGAAGACAATGGGGACCCGGTGTGGGGGGGCCGCCATGAGGGACGGTGAGAGAACAAAGGGGGATCCGGTGTGATGGAGTGGGGGGGCACTCTCGTTTTAGAATCCTCTGCCCAGGGGATAAGCCTGTGTTTGTTTGTTCATTTGTTCCGTAAAGGTGCTGTGCACACTGCAGCCAGTCAACAGTCGCCTGCCTTTTTGTTTTTGTTTTTTACTTTTAATTTCAAGTTTTTGTGTACCCTGTGTGTTGTGACTGTCAGAAGACCAATTTCCCTCCAGGGATGAATAAAGTTTTATCGTATCGTAATGTTAAACATTTGGGTTTACTTAAGATAGATGCAAATGCTGGAGTAACTGAGAGGGTCAGGTGTTAAACCAGCATCTGCATTTCCTTTTTATTACATTTGGATTTATTTGCAGCCTTGTTAATTAAATGGCAGTTGGTGGGTGTTACCTTACCTACTATTCCAAAATAAATCTTGCCCTGGGCTATTTTACATTACTTGGATGGAGTGTTCATTTCATCTGAAGAGACAGTGTAATGACAATTGAAACAACATTAAAAGAACCACCAATCTTGTGTAGAGCAGTCTCGAAGAGGGGGCTTGAATCTAATCTTTTAATTTTGCTCCCACCGCCAGTCACACCTTTCCATCCCCACTGCTTGCTGCAGAGATCACTCACTCTGCAACTCCTTGGTTCACTCATCCCTTCCCACCAAACCGTCCCCTCCCCAGGTACCTTCCCCTGCCATCGTAGGAAATGAAAAACCTGACCTGATACCTCCTCCCTCACCTCCATTCAGGGACCCCAACAGCTCTTCCAGCTGAGACAGTCCTTCCCTCCGACTGTACAATTCACTCCGCTTTCCTGATCTGAGACAAAACACCTTTTGATCTCTGGCCTTTGTGAAATACTCCCCCATCTGCCAACTTTCTTTGAAGATCCTTTAATTTGGAAGTATGCAGCTGTTGGGCTGGCGTCCAGAAACAAGCCCAAAACTAGTTAGATATAGTTAACTGTAGCTCTAGTTAGATATAGCTCTTAGGGCTAACGGAATCAAGGGATATGGGGAAAAAGCGGGAACGGTACTGATTCTGGATGATCAGCCATGAACATATTGAATGGCGGTGCTGGCTCAAAAGGCCAAATGGCCTTTTCCTGCACCGACTTTCTATGTTGCTACTACAACACAGAACACGGCGGGCACACATTCTTCCCGTGGCCCCGGTGAGTGAGATGCCACATGTCCCACGTCGATACTGATCTGTGATGCATCGAGTTGGATGTGTGGTTACATTTCCAAATTAACCGGTTAAGAATTTGAAACATTGCATAACTTTATATTTTGGCACTATAATTTCCCCAACCCGAGCAATGCACATCCATGCTTTATCATTACAGAACACCCACTCCCACCTCTTCTTGCGAATGAAACATAAACCAAAGGAATAGTTAGATCTCAACCCGGGTGTTGAGAAGCCAGGTTGTTGTCTCTGTGTCAAGGTCTGCCAGCCTCAGAGCTTACCGATAACATTCACTTCTCGTTATAAAGGGGCGGCGCGCCTGGTTGTCTCTGCATTAAACAGTAAGAACACTAATGAGACCCCTTGAGGATGCCCATTAGAAACCAGAAGCGATTGGCTGCGTCCGCTCCCTCCATCAATAACTCGCCTGTAGCCCAGGCAATCGCGTCCAGTTGCTGTCAAACATGCCACATTTACCAGCTTTGTGCGGTAGTATTCTGTGTGCATCTGCTGGGTCGACGGTCCAACACACGATGGTGCTGCAGGCATTCAACACACTCACCCACTCTGGCTGCAAGCTCTCGCCGGCTGTCTGCTCAAATCAGGAAATGACTGCACCACAACTAGCGAGCAGAACATTTTGACAGTTGAATACAAAACCAGTGCAGATGTGCGTTGCAATATTTATAGAACAGAACCTTGTGTCGATGCTGAACACGATGCCAAATTAAATTAATTTTCTCTGCCAGAGTTTTTTAAAAGGAGCAAGGTGGGAGGTGATAATTAAATCAATTTTTCCTTCTGGCCATTAAACAATTTTACAATAAAGAAGAGGGAAAAAATCAGCTTTACTCCACTTTGCTTGTTGCTGTATCTTAGCTGCCTTTTGTTTAGGGCACATCCTGTAATAAACTACTGGATCCCTTGAGATTGATTGCCACATGCACCATAAATTAAATGCACAGTTTGGTCTAAACTGTCTGCTTTTATCACCTGGAATCAGCGGTATTTAACTTTTGATCATTAAACTGACAAGGCCGGGCTATGAATGGCGCATTCCTGTCACCAGGGGTAGCTTCTGAATATACGACATAGAATGGTAGTCAGGAGCGTTTTAATGTCAAATAACCCAGATGGAACAATGAAATTCATATTCACAGCAGCACAAGAGAATATGTAAACATAGTATACTGTAAACAATATAATAAATGGAAAAAAAAGTTCAGTGGGTGTATATATACATATATACATACACACACACATATACTAGACTAAGCGGGACCCGTTGGGAGGGCTGGTCCCCCAACGCAATATTCCACCTCTCCACCTGCCGGGGGGGGGGGGGGGGCTTTCTGTAGCGCTAGTATGGGTGTTGTGGGCCGAAGTGACTGGTTTCCAGAGAGCTAGTATGGACAGTGTGGGCCGAATGGATTCTTGGGCTGGCAGCTCAGTCACTCGGGTCCGGTGGGCTGGCAGCTCAGTCACTCAGGCCTGGTGGGCTGGCAGTTCAGTCACTCAGGCCTGGTGGGCTGCTAGCTCAGTCACTCGGGCCTGGTTGGCTGGCAGCTCAGAAACTGCCAGAAATTCTGCCCAAAACAGGTGAGAGAGAAGGGGGAAGAGGGTGGAGAATCAATTTTAGACATTTTTCATCTTTTTCTGCAAATCACAGCAATGACGGAGGAAAGTCTATCCTGGCCTGGATCTCACAGGGAGCCAATGAAGGGAGGGAGAAAAATACTGGGGTGAGGTTTAATACTCCCAGGGGGAATACTTACTTATGGGCCAAAGTGACTCCTCCTGGGCTAGTACAAGCCTGATGGGCCGAAGGGGCTCCTAAAAAAAAAAAGGAGAGTGAAATCTCAGTGAAAGGCACTTTTTCTGAACTTTTCCTGACCTGGCATGGACCTTTTGGGCCAAAATGCTACTCCTGGGCTAATATGGGCATTTGGGGTAAAAAGTATTGGTTTCTGGGCTAATATGGGGCCATGTGGGCCGAAATTAGAGGTTTCAGGTAGGCCAAAGAACTCAAGTCCTTTCCATTTCAAGCACAGGGCAGCCCAACACCTCATTTCAATTTTCATTTCCATTTCAAGCACAGGGCAGGCCAAACAACTCATTGCATCATCATTTCATTTCCAATTTTGCATTGCAGTTTCAAGCACAGGCAGGGCAGGCCAAACACCTCATTGCATTTTCATTAAGGGCTAACAAATCATTTATTGCAATTACATTGCACACTCACAGTTTAGTTTATTCACAGCTTAGAATCACAGTTGTGGCCTCTCCCTCGTGATCTTCCAGTGACTGACTCGCGTCCAGGCATCTGGGGTTTTGTAGTCCTCCCGCCCCCCTGGAAAGGGCGTTACCTTCATCATGCTGATTGACAGGCAAGAGGACTAATCAGCGGATCTCAAGATCCTCGGGGCTGCCTCAGTGGAGGAGGACTGTGATTAAGGGCCAAAAATCACAGCGATATATGGTCGGGTTTTTTCTAAAATCAATATACAGCGCAGACAGG
This sequence comes from Amblyraja radiata, assembly GCF_010909765.2. Lineage (NCBI taxonomy): Eukaryota > Metazoa > Chordata > Chondrichthyes > Rajiformes > Rajidae > Amblyraja > Amblyraja radiata. Next base: position 39,907,636 of record NC_045972.1, on the reverse strand, counting down.
AAGTGCTCAAGATGAGACTTTTAGTTATATATAGATATATATACATGCACACACACATACACGCAAACACACACACATATATTATATATATATACACACGCACACATACACAAACACATAGATACACATTAAAAAAAGCAATAATAGTGCAAAAAGATAGAACCAATGCCTCCAAGTCTGTGTAGTTCAGAGTTTATTTGAAGGTTGTAGCGTTTAATAGCCTGATGGCTGTAGGCAAGAAGCTGTTCCTGAACCTGTGGATTGGGCCCAAAATGGATTACAGGCGAGGGTTTAAAAATTTCTAATAGAGAAGGTGAATGTGCATACCTTACATTAGCAGGTGCATGTTTAAAGAGTACATTGTACAAAAGATTTTGTAAGTCAGAAAAATGTCCTTATAAAAGAGAAGGCCATTCGGGCCACTGAGTCAATGCTTGCTCATTGAGCATACCATACCCCCATTAATTTCCCAAACATTCCTCTTAATTCCTCCTAGATTCTATCATACATTTACATGAAGGTCCTGTTGTGCTTTTGTCCAATGTTTTCTTTTAAAGAATAATAATTGTACAGTATTATTTTAAATTGATTTGTTGCTGTTGACAAATTAGGGAAGGTTGAAAATATGTAGACCGTGGTCAATTATTGTTTAATAGGAGCCCAGTGCAAAACAAAGAGCACACTGATGATGCACAGCTTCAGGAAAGTTCACTCATTGATTCTGATGATACATTAGTATACTTTAAGCTGAAGTCCTGGCTCCAATTGGAATCTGCGTTGCTGTAAAGGAATGAGACTGTTGCCGCACTTTATGCTGCTTCAGCAACGGCGACTGATAAATAGGTTTCCAAAACCTCCTCCTCAGCAATCGTAAATTTCCGCAGACAAGTTTGTCTGCTCTGAGGCACTGAAGTGAAGTGGAAAGTTATGGATGCCCTTGGAGCCTGACTTTTGCTGTTTAAAAGTAACAAAAAAAATTTGTGGCAACAAAATCGAAGTTTGAACAGATTCCAAACGCTGCTTGATCCAACGCCGAATTTTAATTGAAACTTAAATAAAGCCAGTAGCTCATTCTGTGCACAAAAATGCTGGAGAAACTCAGCGGGTGCAACAGCATCTATGGAGCGAAGGAAATAGGAAACTTTACCTATTTCCTTCGTTCCATAGATGCTGCTGCACCCGCTGAGTTTCTCCAGCATTTTTGTGTACCTTCGATTTTCCAGCATCTGCAGTTCCTTCTTGAACAGCTCATTCTGTGCTCCTTAATTCATCACCACCGCAGTGCTAAGATGAATCTCAACCATAGGATGCATTGCAGCAGTCACTTTATTAATGCTTTTGTGGGGATTGGGGAGTCACCAGCAAGGCCCATCCCAAAATTATCTTGAATTTAATGGCTTGCTCAGTCATTTTATTTATGAATCAATCAAAAGGATTTGGTCTGGAAGTCCTTGCAGCCAAACCAAGGTAAGGGTGATAGACTTAATTCCCTGAAAGACATTAATGAACTAAATATTATTTTTACAACAATCCAGAAGTCATCACTACAAATATTAAGTGTACCCCCTCCCAAATTCCAGATTATTAACTGAATTTAAACGTTACAGCCACGGTGGGTTTTGAACTTGCATCTATGGATTTGCACTGTTGTGCCACCATCTTCTTTCTTCAGCACTGTGCAAACCGCATAGCAGGTATGTGTGAACACCATTACCTTCAAGATTGTTCCCACATCATGCAATTACGCTGATTGGTATTGGTGTTAATATCGGTTTATTATTGTCATGAGTATGAGATACAGTGAAAATAATTGTTTGCATGCTATGTGGTCAAACTATACTATACATTAATATAATCATGCCATAGACAGGTGCAACAGATAGTGCAGTGAGAAAAATAAGCTGTGTGCACAATACAATGTGACAGCAACCAAGAATGTGTAGATAAAAAAGCACAAAGACTGCAACGAGGTAGGTTGAGAAATCGGGACTGTGTAACCGTAGTTGTGAGAGGTCCCTTCAGTAACATAATAGCAGCAGGGAAGAAACTGTTCCTGAATCTAGTGGTACATACGTGCAACAAATGCACAGCTATCATATCTTCTGTCCAATGGAAAAGGGGAGAGGAGGGAAGTGTTTCTTAATTATGTTGGCTGCTTTAACGAATCAGCACAAAGTATTAATGATGTCAATGGGGATGGGCTGGTTTGTGTGATGGCCATCCACAACTCTCTGCAATTTCATATGGTCTCGGGCAGAGCTGTTGCCAACCCTATTTGTGATGCATCCAGACAGGATGCTTTCCATGATGAATCTGAAGAAATTGGTAAGAGGCATTGGAGACGCACTGAATTTCTTTAGCCTTCTGAAGAAGTAGCTGGTTCTGGGCACCATGTTAGAGGAAAGATATTGTCAAGCTTGGTTCAGAAAAGATTTACGAGGATGTTGCCAGGACTAGAGGGTGTGACCTATTTGGGAGGGGTTGAGTAGGCTGGGTCTCTATTCCTTGGAGCGCAGGAGAATGTGGGGCGATCTTATAGAGGTGTACAAAATCATGAGAGGAATAGATCGGGTAGATGCACAGAGTCTCTTGCCAAGAGTAGGGGAATTGAGGACCAGAGGACATAGGCTCAAGGTGAAGGTGAGAAGATTTAACAGGAATCCGAAGGGTAACTTTTTCACACAAAGGGTGGTATGTGTATGGAACAAGCTGCCAGAGGAGGTAGTTGAGGCTGGGATTATCCCATCGTTTAAGAAACAGTTAGACAGGTACATGGATAGGACAGGTTTGGAGGGATAGGGACTAAGCGCAGGCAGGTGGGACTAGTTTAGCTGGGACATTGTTGACCAGTGTGGGTAAGTTAGGCCGAAGGGCCTGTTTCCACACTGTACCACTCTATGACTAGCGGCGTTGGTTTGCTTTTTAGACGTAGTGTTAATATGGTTGGTCTGGGACAAAGTGTTAATAATATTGATGGCAAGGAACTTGAAGCTCTTTACCATCACCATTTCCACACCATTGGTGCTGACTGGGATATGTACATAACCCCATTTCCTGAAGTTGGTGACTAACTCCTTCATTTTGCTGACATTGGGGGAGAGGTTGATGTCTTGACACAATGTAATAGAGCTTTATAAAATTATGAGAGGCATTGATAAGGTAGATATTGTCTTTTTCCAAGGTTGGGGAGTTGAATACTAGAGGGCTAGATTTAAGGTGAGAGGGGAAAGGTTTAAAAGGTGATCTGAAGGGCAGGTTTTTCCATATATGATTCTCAATCTCCTTGCTCTATTCCGTTTTGTCATTGTAGATAAAGCTGATGGTTGACATTCTTTCATTATCACTGGGCCAAGATCATTGATATCATAACCCAACAACATGTGGCAGTACCAGCACATTATCAAGGGCGACAAGGTGGCACAGCAGTAGAGTTGCTACCTGCCTGAGAGCTGGGTTATATTCTAACAGGTGCTACCTATACAGTTTCTCATTCTCCCCTTGACCATGTGGGCTTCCCCCCGAGTGCTCCAGTTTCCTCTTACACTCCAAACACCTACAGGGTTTGTAGTTTGATTGGTTTTGGTAAAAATTGTAAATTGTCCCTGGTGTGTAAGATTGAGCTAATGCACTGGTCGGCGTGGACTCGGTGGGCCGAAGGGACTATTCCCACACTGTACTCTGAAAAAGAAAATTGAACTAGAATGTATTTATGGATATGTTGTAAATGCTGGCCAATTTAGTGTTGGGACTAACCAGGGAGTTGGGACTAACCAGGGACTAACTCTACTGAAAGTTTTTCCTTCCATTATTTATTATGTAAAATAATATGTGTGTTATGATTGTGTTTATAGTTTGTTTGGTTGTTTGGTTGTTTGTCTTTTGCACAAAAGTCCGCGAGCATTGCCACTTTCATTTCACTGCACATCCCGTATGTGTATGTGACAAATAAACTTGACTTGACTTGACTTGACTTGTTGTCAACATCCATAGAATAAATAAAAAATTCCAGTTTCCATGAGGTTTTAGGGCAGCATCACAGTGTTTCTTCCAACAAACAATCGCGTCTCAAAGAATTTTTGGGAGCCTTGGGAAATCTTTTGTGATTCGCAGAGTTTCAAGGAATTCTTTGAATCCTTGAAATATGGACAGCAAAGGATTGGCACATTATGTGCCTCCTGAATGAGCAGTGAGCAGGAAAACAAAACATTATAGGGAGTTTCAGAAAAGGAAATGGTCAATTTCCTGGCATATGAAAGTATTAATTGAAATTTTGCAAATGACTGGTATATTTCCATTACTATTATTCATGGAGTCTGATAAGGTACTGGTTTGTAATAACAGCAGTGTTATGCTTCATATCGCACTGCTGCCTAGATTAATTTGTGTTCAGTGGTGATAATGAAGAGTGGAGGAGCTATGTCCAGCAAATGCCACATTTTCTCTTAATAAAAATTATCCAAGATCAATTGGAGCTTAATTGCTTTTTGGGGAGACAAACTCACAGATTGGAAAATGCCCGAGGATTGAACAACAGTATAAAATGGCAAATTTTTAATAATGATTTAGACTCAGATGTGAAGTCTGCAGTGTGTGGTGTTATTTTGGATCCAATGATCTATGATGTGACATTTGAAATTTCTTGATTGGCTGTAATGGCAGTATTACATTAGGGATAGACTTCGACACATCCAATGCAAATATTTAAGTAAAACATGGTCAAGAAAAATGAGGCAATACAGGAAATACTGCAGCTTTTACAGGATCTTGGAGACTCCAGCAAGAAAGCTCCCAGGCACGCTGGGAGATAGAAGGTACTGTAGTTGCTATATTATGTTGAACTGAAAAGCAATTATTAGCACAGCACAATGCATAAGCCATTTCAATAGTCCATGTGAGTAGCTCTGATTCTAAAGTTCAGACTGTTCGCCCCCAATATTTCAGATTTTATTTATTATGGGCGTCACATAGAGTCTAGGTGGAAAAAGGCCAAAGGAACTATTGAATGTAACCCTTTTCTACCATCTCATAAGCATGAAAATAGGCCCTTCAGCCCAACTTGCCCATGCCGACCAACATGCCCCATCTACACTAATCCCACCTGCCTGCTTCTGGACCATATCCCTCTACACCTATCCTATCCATGTACCTGCCTAAATGTTTCTTAAACATTGCGATAGTACCTGCCTCAACTTCCTCCTCCGGCTGCTTGTTCCATACACCCACCACCCTTTGAGTAAAAAAGTTATCCCTCAGGTTCCCATTAAATCTATCCCCCCTCACCTTAAATCTCAAACCGATGTCATCTGGATCATCTGTTACTCAGCTGAAGCACCATTGACAGAAAATAACAAAATGCAGTAACTTTTGAGATAAGCTGCAATTATTCCTACAACCAGGACAAAATTTGTAAAACATCTTAGGAGGAAAGAAATCCGGCTCCCCTGTATGTTATTTAAATGAATCCTTGGTAGAAAGTAAACTTGTTGTTTTTATGTCAGGCCTTAAGTCATAAAATAAACAAAACAGCCAGATTTTGGTCATTTTGTTACAGATTTCCCTGACCTTCATTTACCTCTTCCAGGAATTTGTAGTTAAATTCTTCCACAAAGTTTCTCAAAGTGCTCAGTAATTCAATGCAACAAATTATCATTGGATGTGGCTGATTGGCTGGGAACTAGGATGTGTACGAGCCTAAATAAAAATAATCCATAACCTTAGTTAACTGTCAGAAGACTGATTATTCATCAACCGAGCAAGTACTGTGATATGATTTATTTTAGAGATATCAGCGTGGAAACAGACCCTTCGGACCACCGAGTCCACACTGACCAGCAATCACCCTTATGACTGTTGGCAGATCAATTTTATCTCCTGGGATAAATAAAATTCTATCGTATTGTATCGTACTAGTCCTACCCAACACCCGAGGGACAGTTTACAGAAGCCAATTAACCTACAAACCTGCTCATCTTTGGAATGTGGGAGGAAACCGGAGCACCCAGAGGAAACCCATGCAGTCACAGGGAGAACGTGCAAACTCCACACAAACAACACCCATAGTCATGATTGAATCCAGGTCTCTGGAGCTGTAAGGCAGTAACTCTACTGCTGTACCGCACAATGCAGGGATGTGGTGACTCACTGCTCTCCATTTATGTCTACGCTTCATATGTTCATATTGACATTCTCCCATCCATTGGTTTGATTCCATTATTCATCTCCTCAGGTTGAGCAGGTCTTGAGATAATATTATTTCATTCGCGATCAGCAGGCTTGTATGAGGGCCCGGTGTGACTATACTTCTGAATATCATTCCTGAGGGAACATTTTGCCGTCACTGAACACCATCAAGGTGAACATTTGTTCTGTAATGACAATGGACACATTCTGGCCTGACACCCTACATTAGTGCATTAACCAGAACTTGTTGCCAGTCAGAACCCACTTAAATGTGTTTTTGAACCAAAAATATTGCCCCAAGCAGTATTATGTGAAAATTAATAAATTTGCTTCAAGTGTAATTCTTGTTCAAATTAATAATTTGGCAACCTCTATACCAATTCTTACCTTTACAGTTTCCAATCTATTATTGCCTTATCTGTGGCTTTCTAGCACCTTTTGTTTTTGTATTCAATGACTGGGGAGAAAAAAATGCACTTTGACTTAGAAATAGATCATGTATGTTGTCATTGCTGCTCCATCCGGCAGTCAGTTCTTGGCTCAAAAACATTGCCAAACAGCATAAGGCCTGATAAAGCAATGGTGTGGGAGTCTCAACCCACTTTGGAAGAGTTCCTTCCGGCATGGCTCGAGGAGGTAATAAAGTCCCATGTTGTCACAATAGAAGCAACCTTCGACACTGGTCAACATCCTCCAAAATAGATTACCGTAACTTGTTGCAGTCTATGGGATACGTGGATCAGTCTGAAGAAGGGTCTCGGCCCAAAATGTAATCTGTCCACTCCCTGCACAGATGCTGTTTGACCTGGTGAGATCTTCCAGCACTTTGTTGTTTGTTCAGGATTCCAGCACCTGCAGTCTCTTTTGCCTGCAGTCTATGGGATCTTCAGTTCACATATAGTGGCCACAATGGTCAACGAACAACAATAATTGTAGTTTCAAGTAATAACTGGGAGTATTCCAAGGGATATCATATGAATGCACAATAGTGCACTTTAGAGAGCTGTTGTCTCCCTATTTCAGTGACCCAGCACCAAGGTGCAAATATTCAGTGTTCAGCCCATTCTCTTGTGTGCTTTACTCAAAAGTCAACAATGACCTGTAGCCTGGGCCTGAGCATTTGCATTTACAAATGTCAATGACTGAGGTTGGATTGACCTTAGTTTTGGAATGGCAGTAGAAGAAATGGAACCGTTACCCAATCATCCTGCAAATTAGCTCCATGTAGTGGGAAGCTTATTGGAGGAAAGGTGCAACACTTTGGGAAAGGGGTTAGAGTGGTGACATAGGGTTGGCCCCAGTCTGCACTGAGGTAAACACCAAGACAACATCAAGCTCAAATTATGCTGGGAATAGGGGAGTGAACTCAAATGTTATTGTCTGACAAGAAACTTGGATTAGTTATCACAGATTTTGTTTCTCATTATCCTCTTTGGAGTAGCTTGAAACGTTATCTACCTGGTTCCAGCTTTATCCAGCTTCATACTGGTTCTCATCAGGTAATGAATCTGAAAGAGCCCAGTGACAGAAGAAGCTAATTGAAATTATGTTAGTCAGTGAGGAAATTAGCCTGATTTATTTTTCCTAAATCATTCAAAAGTGAATTAGGTGCAAGTTTCCAGAAAAATGTCATGGGATTATGAAGCTTGAAGAAGTCCTGAGACCAATTGGTAGAGATTTTAATCCGCTATCACAATCTTAGCTATTTTTTCTAAAGTTAAAAAAGTACCTTTCTTTGCATTGTACTTCATTTTAACCTTGTATTATTGAAGCATAAAAGGACATTGTTTTTACAGTCAGTTCTACAAAAGGGATATGCCTCAGGGACAATGCATTGATGTTTGACATCTCACTGATTACTCACTGATGTATTTGAGGTATTACTCTGTAAACTGTAAGGCTTGATTCTGATTGAGATCTCTCATGAAAATGTATTCAACTCTATAATTATGCCTCTTTTATTTCATACCAACACGTTTTGTCCAACAAACCTAGTTAGTTGTAAAAAACTAACTTTTCCATTGCCCAATGATGTTATCAACCAAGTGGTGTGTGTATCTAAAGTGCTTTGACCCCAATTACTGATTAAAAGAGTGAGAGCAAGGTAATTTTGGAAAGGATGTTCATTTCTGGTTGTGCATTCACAAAAGATCTTGAGTGTAGCCAACAAATGTTAAACAAGTGCCTTCCAGTGTCAGGAGTTAAATTCCTGTTCCCCCTTCTAACCTTCCAATATTGATTTAATGACAAAATATCACAGACTGGCAGTTTTCTTATCTTCATGCCAAGCATACTGGAGAAGGACATGAATATATAGGTAATAGGGATGAATGTACACAGAATCAGGACAAAGGGAATTAAATAGATTGGGGAAGGGAATAAGATTAATGCTGGACATCAGAGATTCGGAAAAACTAGACAATCCCCTGATGGTTTGCATATGTTTTTTGGTACTGAGTTCCACAGAATGAAAACCCTTTATTTGGATATTGCCTGTCATGGCCTTAAGTCATCTGCGTGCGTTGTTGCTAATGAATTACTTTCTTGAAGCATTGTTGTTTTCTCAGATTAACGTACACTCGGCAAAATCATACAAATGGCTGTTGATCTCTTTGTGTCGATGTTTGAAAGGTAAATGTTTGCCTCGACAAAATGTAAGATAATTTGGGATGATGAACACCATTGTATCTCGATCTTTCATTTTGCAGGTCTGGAACCAACCTGAGCTGAGCTATTGTATGGATTTGTAGAGGAAGGGCTTAGTCAGATATGGGGGGGGGGGGGATCATATCAGAGGAGGGAGTGGTGGAAGGGGTCACAGATGGAGAAAGGGTCACACAGAGTGGGGGGTGTGAGAATCAGAGAGAGCATTTCATTCAGAGAGAGGAGAGTTTGAGAGATGATCACTGTAGGGTGTGGGATGAAAGTGGGATGGAAAAGAAGGAGGGGTAGGAGGTGTGATGTCAGAAACATGGCCATGTGCAATGGAGGTCTGGGACCATCAGATCAAGCATGGCGGCGTGGAGTCACAACATGTGAGGTGGCAGAATGGATTGAGTGCATAGGGGGATATTTATGTGGAGAGCATTGTGTAAATGCAGTGGGGCTGGGATTGGAGGGGAAGATCGTGGAGGATGCAGGAGCCATTAATGTGCCATTAGATGGGCAAAGTGGACTGTGTTTTGAGATTAGAGCAAATGATCGTTGAGTGGCCAGTAGGTACTGGTGGGGAGTGGGCACATTTGAGGGGACTTCGTCATGGCCTCTTAGTTTAACTTCCTTTCCCCAAATTACTATTTAATATAACTGTAGGAGCCATTTGATTGATTGATTGATTGATTATACCTTTAATAATCCTTTACAGGAAATTACAGTGCCACGACAGCTTCAAGACAGACATAACACCACACATTTCCTCAAATAGCTTCCATACTTAACAAGTTAAAATACAAGTTAAAATACAAGTTAAAATACAATGAATGAAAAAAAGTGCAGTTATTTATGCGCATTATATAACCTTATAGCAGCTGGTATACAAGACTTCCTATGTCTCTCAGTTTTGCACATTGGTGCAATCAGTCTCTGACTGAAGATGCTGCTCTTGATCACCTTCAGGGCATGGAGTGGGTGAGTATATTTAGGCTAGCGACTGTTGGCATATTATATTATTTTGTCGAGAAATTTCTAGCAGTATTATTTTGGACAGTTGGGGGCGGTCATTTGATGCATAGAGGGGTGTAACATATGGGTTCAGGGGACAGGGAGTGATTCAGACCAGGCACAGAAGGTGGAGGGTACACAGTTCTCAACACAGATTGGGGAGAAGAGAAAGCTACAACTTGTATGAGAATAAGGAGAACCTGGTTCGTTCATCTCTTTGTTTGTACAACTACTTCAATAAAGAACCAATTAAACTGGAAATAACGACGGGATAATCTGTTCTTTTTGGTCTGCGTAAGATCACTCCTACTTACCTGTGTAGTAATGGCAACGGAAAGTTGGACACTGGAAAATATAGAAATTGCAATTATAATCACATCTGTATTCTCAAATCACTCCAGACTCTCACTGGAACAGATCTGTGTAACCTGAACTATTGTTAAATTCCCTCCAGCATCATTCCATCTCTCCGGTGTGCATCCGAGCCCCATCTCTTCATCTCATCATCATCATTGCTCTAGGGTCATGCTCTTTCAAGTTACTTGTCCATTTCACTTCTATTCTAAATTCAACCCTTAACTGTCTTGGGCCCAGCACATAGATGGAGGCTGCACAGTCGTGTGAAGGCGACATGGTGTCTCACAGCGCCAGTTGCTGTCTCACAGCGCCAGAGACCCGGTTTCGACCCCAACTACGGGTGCTCTCTGTACGGAGTTTGTATGTTGTCCGCATGACTGCATGGGTTTTCTCCAGGTTCTAGAGTTTCCTCCCGCACTTCGAAGATATACAGGCTTGTAGGCTAATTAGCTTTGGTGAAATATTGTAAATTGTCCCTAGTGTGTAGGACAGTGTTGCTGGTCGGCAAGGACTCAGTCGGCTAAGAGCCTGTTTCAGCGCTGTATCTCTAAAGTCTAAAATAGTCACAAAGAAGGTGCTACAGCACATCTACTTTCTTAGAAGCCTAAAAGAGATTTAGCATGTCACCAAATATTTTAACAAGCGACTACAGATGTACTGTACAAGGTATCCTGACAGATTACATCCAGGCCTGGTATGGCAATTCTAAAGCACAGGAACACAAGAGGCTGCAGAGAGTCATGGTCCATCACAGGCACAGTCCTCCGCACCATCAAAAGCATCTACATGAGATGCTGCCTCAAGTAACCAGCATCTATCATCAGGTATCCGGCTCATGCCCTTCTCTCGCTGCTACAGTCGGGCAGGAGGTAAGAAGCCCTAAGTCTCATACCACCACGTTCAGGAACAGCTACTTACCTACAACCATCAATTTCTTGAACCAACTTGCACAACCCAAATCTAACATCGACAAAGGAACATTACAGACCACTTTCACGATTGTGGCCTTGGTTTTTTTCATTGTCTTTTGCGCTAATGTGTTAATTTATTTTCCTTTTTTCCCCCCAGTTTTTTGTTATCTTGCAGAATTTTATGTGTGATATATGTTTAATTTATGTTTCTGCATGTTGTCTGAGTCTGTGTCTGCCGCAAGCAAGATTCTCATTGTTTCTATACCTCACCGTACATGTGCATGTGACAGTAAACTGGAAAATGCTTTGGTTTATTTTGTACATTAATGGTGTTGTGCAAATAACACATTAAAGCAACGCAAAAGATACAGGAAAAAAAGCCGGATTTATTTTCATCTTCAATACTCACCCTGCCTTCACAGGTCTTCACAAACCTTTAATATAATTACGCAGAGGGCCAGACACACTCAGGTCTGCTACATCATTGCAATTTCTTTCCCACATAGCTAACTATGAAACTGTGTGAATCTTGGTGATTTGGATTTATAGTGAGATAAATATGAGTACATAATTTTCATTGCAGTTTATAAATCCAGTGTCGTGGAGACCAGAAAAGTTAATGGGTGAAGATAGACACAAAATGCTGGAGTAACTCAGCGGGTCAGGGGGCATCTATCAGGAGAAGGAATAGGTGACTGTTTGGGTGGGAACCCGAACTTCTTCAGACTCGAAACGTCACCTATTCCTTTTCTCCAGAGATGCTGCCTGACCTGCTGAGTTTACTCCAGCATTTTGTGTCTTTCTTCAATATAAACCAACATCTGCAATTCCATCCTACACAGAAAGGTTAATGGCTTGGATTTAGCTGGCAAAGCCAATTTTTAATTTTGATTGCTTTATTTTATTTTCAATCATTATTAACTATTTCTAGATGTCAAAAGCCCAGAAAACATTGACGACCAAATGCCGCTTAGCTGGGTGACAAAATTATTTGGGAACAGGAGCGCTCTCTGCTTCCTTACATTGGTTGAGACTTGACCACTGCTCAGAGTTTCGGGGCTCCCCAGCTGCTCATGGGAGTTGTTTCTTGGTTTCCATTGTTTTCAATGTACACCTTTCATGACAGGCATTTAATTACCCAAATACTGTCTACCCAGGAATGTGCTAACTTAAACCTTGATGTTAAATAACAGTTTAGGTTTCATTGTGCCAACAGTGATAATGAGCATAGGAGGAAAGTTAAATCATGTGGACGAGGCATTGTGTTGGCCCATAAGCATGTGTCCCATACCACAGATAAACACAAGGTTCTGGAGTAACTCGGTGGGTCAGGCAGCATCTCTGGAGAAAAAGAATTGGAAACGTTTCAGGTCAGGTCACATACCACATTCACATCATTACTAGTAGTCTGACACTGCTTCATAGCCACTGGTTTATTAGGGAATTTTACGCTATCAGATTTTAGTGCACACAATCAATCAAAGCTCTTCTTCAAACCTTCAAAATAAATCGCAAGGAAATGCTGCTAAGAAAAGACGTTAGAATAATTATTCAATTTAACTCAGCAATTGCTGCTTCAACCTATGTTAATCAGGTCTTTGAGAAAGAAGGATGTGAGGAAGAAGCAAAAGTTGCACAAATTCATCACTTCAAGCTGCTGTTCAAATAGAGTATTACTTAACACAACAAGGCAAGCATGCTGCAAAGCAGCCTTGTCATTTCTTGTGAAATAAATGGGGGTTTTTTTGCGTGCAAGAAAATTAGAAAAATATAGGTGCTGGAAAATTGAAATAAAAAGAGAAAACGCTGAGAATTTAACCTGAAATGCTAACTCTGTTTCTCTTTCCTTGATTGCTGCTTGACCTGCTGAGAATATCCAGCATTTCTGATTTTAAATGAACATGAAATTGTCCCCCAGGTTGTCATAATTCTGATTGCTCACTGTTGCATCAGGGATCTGATTGCAAGGTCATGGCTACAATTTCAGCACCAACGTCACCCCAACATTTCTGGCTGGGGATTCAATGCAGTTACAACAAAATAATTTTAACTTGTTTTGGTTTCATTAGACTTTACAGCGCGGAAACAGGCCCTTCAGCCCACTGAGTCCGCGCCGACCAACGATCCCCATACTCTAACACTGTCGTACACACTAGGTATAATTTACAATTTTATCAAAGCCAATTGATCTACAAACCTGTATGCTTTTGGAGTGTGGGAGGAAACCGGAGCACCCAGAGAAAACCCAAGCAGTCACAGGGAGAGCGTACAAACTCCGCACAGACAGCACCCGTATTCAGGATCGAACCCGGGTCTCTGGCGCTATAAGACAGTGTCTCTACCACTGGGCCGCCGTGCCACTCCTTATCCTTTTGGTTCTTATATTGGGCCAAGTGAAATCCTGGTTCGGATGTGTGAAAACAGGATTCACTTCTGCTATCAATGAGTGACAGCTGTGAATGTAAAAAGAAGGGTTTGAAGAATGGAAAATGTTTTGCCCTCATTGAAGAGCTGCTGCAAGTTCTGTAGAAACAGAGTCAACACAGCAAAGAAGAAATAGTTATGATTATCTGAAAAAGATGAATTCATTTTTTCAGTAAGCAGCCTTGTTCTACAATTGTCTGCATTATGAACACGTCAGATGTACAAACGGGCACAGATGACAGCAATTAGATCAACAGCTCGATCCGTTAGATGTGCTCAAAAACTTGAAATATAATTGGCTCATACATAGGAAAACCCAATAGCAACACTGAATCCAGCACGGAGCTAATGATGGAGGTAATTTCATCAGTTCCATTTATTTATTTATTTGAATCCTATCACATTTCTAACTGTTCCTCTTTTGACGGAAAGACTGTGAAGTTTTCCTGACCAAATGACAACGTTCTTGGATAAATCAGCCCAGAATTGGTGCCAATTGCTGTCAGCGCCTGTCTGGAACCATGTCATGGAACACTGGAAAGGCAGGTAATGTGCATTTCTAGATATGGAGTTCACACTTTGGACGGAGTATTGACACGGGCAACAGATTCTTTGCTGCAATATGCATGAAAGCCTTCTACTGCAGCTGCAGGCATGATATGGGTAGGAGCTGGAGTGTGATGTGATCTGCCTATGGTCACAACAAGCTCATCATTGTGACAGGGCTGAAGTCACATCCATGCAATAAATAAAGGTGACAAGAGATGCACTGTATCTGAGGTACTAGATTATGTTTCGGGTCCCAAAGGTCACATTTATCATCTTTGTGGCATGTTCTGTGAAAGTAAGTTCTGTGGAGTATCTAATAATAAAAGACGTAACGAACATTCGATCCGCACCCCCATTCTGTCTTTTCGTTAGAAGCCAAACACAAAGCTGGGATTGGAACTGATCAGCAGCATTGACAGTATTGATACCCATCTGTCTAGTTGTTTAAAGCAAACAAATGTTAGTGCAGATTTGATCAATTTTGTTAATTAACCAATATAAGTTAAAAACTGACTTCTAATCAAGGCATTGTGGAATATGACAACCATTTACATGGAAGTTCTTTGAGGGATTGATCACAACCAATGTCAGGAAGCTCAGGACGGTGTAAATGCTGAAGCACTGAATTTAGTGATCAAACTCTGCTGATTATTTCAATAGTTGAATTATGCTTTATTTGTCACATGTGCAACTGCACAGTGAAATCTTTGCATATATTACCAATGCAGCGTCGCCATTTTTGGCGCCATTATTCCAAAGCACAATGGTCCAGGTGCTCGATGTACTGGAGCAGTTCCAGCGAACCGACGTCCCTCTCCTTGCCTGGCCATCTTTGTGTCATAAGATCATGTCATAAGATCATAAGTGATAAGAGTAGAATCAGGCCGTTCGGCCCATCAAGTCTACTCCGCCATTCAATCATAGCTGATCTATCTCTCCCTCCAAACCCCATATTCCTGCCTTCTCCCCATAACCTCTGACACCCGTACTAATCAAGAATCTATCTATCTCTGCCTTAAATATATCCACAGCCTTCTGTGACAAAGAATTCCGCAGATTCACCACCCTCTGACTAAACAAATTCCTCCTCATCTCCTTCCTAAAAGAACGCCCTTTAATTCTGAGGCTTTGACCTCCAGCCCTAGACTCTCCCACTCCCATAGGCACTGGTACTGGCACTCCTGTTTCCTGTCTAGGCTGTGGGATCGTACAGGAACAACAAGTTCACTCATTCAGACGTGAGGGGCATGGGTACTTTGGACCCGGATAGGTTCAAGTGTTGGATCTACAAGTGAGTGGAGTTGAATTTACACTCAACCACTGTGGAAGGAGCTGGGGGAAGGGAGAAAGAGAAATGAGGAGGTGGGAATGCTTTCTTTTAAGAATTGTGCTGTGCTGTGAACTGCAGGTCCAAAAGAAAGATAATGTAGAAAAGCCTGTTTCCAAAACAGCATGACTTTGTCCTATCTTGGCATTGATGGCATGAATAAATTTAAACCTAGTGTCGACAGAGAAAAAAGGCTCCCACATTAACATCACCCAGCCATTCAACAGGGACCTTTACATTTAGCCAGATTTTGCTGGAATTTCTGTAGTCATGATATAAATTCCATGAATTTACTTTGAAGAATCCTTTTGTCATGACTTCTCATTAACGATATCTATCCAAATGATTCACTCGTATCCTGAAGGATATGTTCACTGATTAATTTACAAGAAGCTAACAGAATTTTCCCAACTTTTTTTTCTCTTCCAAATTAACACTCCCACAAATAAGTTGTTTAGTGCTGAAATTTACATTATCATAGAAACATGCTATTTCTGCTTTGCTTGATCCTCATCTCTAAATTGGAAGATTAAATGGACAATAGACAATAGGTGCAGGAGTAGGCCATTCGGCCCTTCGAGCCAGCACCGCCATTTAATGTGATCATGGCTGATCATCCCTAATCAATACCCCGTTCCTGCCATCTCCCCATATCCCCTGACTCCGCTATCTTTAAGAGCCCTATCTAGCTCTCTCTTGAAAGTATCCAGCGAATCGGCCTCCACCGCCCTCTGAGGCAGAGAATTCCACAGACACAACTCTCTGTATGAAAAAGTGTTTCATCGTCTCCGTTCTAAATGGCTTACCCCTTATTCTTAAATATTGTTGCTGGCTGAAGGCGAGACATTGATGACTTGGTCTGATCAGGAAGTACGTGTCCGTGCCAAACATGATGCCAAGTTAAACTCATCTCCCCTGCCCGCACATGATCCATATCCCTCTATTCCCTGCATATCCATGTGCCTATCTAAACGCCTCTTAAACACCACTATTGTATCTGCTCTACCACCACCCCAGGCAGCACCAGTCTCCTTTAATCTTAGCCTCTTTCACCTGAAAGCTGGGCCCTCGTCTTTGACATTTCCACACTTGGAAAAGGTTCTGACTGTCTACCAAAATCTATCGTCTACTGATTATCAAATAATTACTGTTTGATGTGCACTATGGCCAATATTTTTACATGTTTTCTGTCAATTTACTTGTTCTTACCATGACAATAAGCCACTCAGGATGAAGTTGAAACGTCTAACAGAGGAGACATCGACATATTTCCTGTTTTCCTGAATAGATCCAGAGAGCTGAGGAAATGTACAGAAAATAGTGAGTGTGATGTAAGTATATTGCAGAGGTTGAACTAACACTATCCTACATATGAGGGATAATTTACAAGCTTTATCGAAGCCAATTAGCCAACAAACCTGTACGTCTTTGTAGTGTGGGAGGAAACCGGAGCACCCGGGGAAAACCCACACGGTCACAGGGAGAATGTACAAACACTGTACAGACAGCGCCCATAGTCAGGAATGTCAAAGTCAAAGTCAATTTTATTCGTCACATGCAGTGAAATGAATTTGGCAGCAGCGATACACTTAAAAAGAACACACAATACACAATAAAAATTGTGCCCAGGTCTCTGGCGCTACAAGGCAACAACTCTACCACTGCACCACCGTGCCACCCCAGGAGGGTTTGGTGAGTCGGGTTGTGTCAATGGGGAGTACAGCTGAGTAAAGTGATAATTGTCTTTTGGGTGAGGTCAGGATTATTGAGTCAATGGATGCTGGTATTTCTCCCATTTGTATTTAATTCTTGAGGTGAACTTTTCAAGGGAAGCCGATAAATTGGATTTGACCTATTTGGTTTGTTCAGTGGGTGCAATGGCTGGAATTAATGCAAATCAAGGATCACTGAACGAGGCCATTAAATTGGAACATGTATGCTTTAAGGCATAGTTTTGTGATTTTCTCCTTTTTACAAGCAGGAACGGTGACATTTGGTTTCCCACTCACATGCCAGCGCCACTAAGAGGCACCTTGTACAGAAGTCAAACGCGTTGCTATGCAGTTGAAGAAGGCAGGGGGAAATGGAAGGGGGAGGAGGGGAATTGGAGTGAAGTGAGGATTAACTGTGGGGGATGGAGAGAAATAGAAGTGGAGAGATGAAAGAGTGCACTGGGCTGCGATGAAGACCACCACGTTAACCAGTGGCCACTGACACTACGAGCACTAGAGCCACTAATCCAGCATCTTGTGCTATGCACAGATGCCACAGCACCCTGTAAATCATACATGGTTCTCACTTGCGGCATGGTTTGTTCCTTGTTTAACTGTGAGTGAATAACAAAGGATTTTGTTGATAGGTTAAAAAAATACACGCTATACCTGTTGATAATGTCAACTGGCAATGAGAATGTGGCATCCACACCGGGTTGAAACGTGACATGAAGTCTGCAGTCCAATTTCTATTTAGGCGGGACTCAACAGCAAATGTGTGCCAACACTTCAAAACATGCACGGAATGGTTCTTGATTTAAATCTTTTTATTTGAATTTCACAGCAATTTGCATACATACAATGATAACAGACAGTGACAGTCAAGGCATAATTGTGCAACAGTATGTAAGCGACCCTCAAAGCCCTTACCCTTACCCATCTTCAACCCACCCGAATCGGGTCGGAACCAAACGGGGACAAACAACACTCACATACATGCACATCCACACAAATATGGTAAGATAAACGAAACAAAAAGCACTAAAAATAAATAAATAAATAAATAAATAAAAATAAAGAGGGGGTCACCACTAACAGTAAATAAGTAAGTAATTAAATAAATAAGTGTGGGGAGGGGGGAGGGGGGTTAAGGGGAGAGCAGCTGCAGTAGAGCAGAACAATGGTGGAGAGCACTCAGTCCTCTTCCGAGTCCGGGGACAAGTTGAGAGAGTTAACACAAAATGGTTCTTATGCAAGATTTACACACTACAAAACAGATGCACACTTTTTATTTGCGAATCTAATTGATAGGCTTGAATTTTGAGAAAAACCCAGCCAAATTGTCTGCTTATCTCAATTATACATTGCTATCCAAATCCTCCTTCGTCTATAGTTCTCCAGGGTGCTACACGAGAAAATACAAACAGGATTAGATTGCCTGCCCCACGATTCAACTGTCTGAAGAAGGACCCTAACCCAGAACGTCACCTATCCATGTTCTCTAGAGATGCTGCTTGTACCTACTGAGTTACTCCAGCATTTTGTCTATTTTTTTAATGATCTTGGTCGATCTGCCTCAGACCTCCTCTGTGTCAATCCCTCAACCGCCCATCCTTCAAAAATGTGTTGAACTTGGCAC
The DNA here is from genome assembly GCF_010909765.2 of Amblyraja radiata. NCBI lineage: Eukaryota > Metazoa > Chordata > Chondrichthyes > Rajiformes > Rajidae > Amblyraja > Amblyraja radiata. The sequence goes on along the minus strand of NC_045972.1, from coordinate 39,888,877 downwards.
ATTGGAGAAAAATGTTTGAAAAATGGGCAGGCTAGATGCAGGAAGATTGTTCCCAATGTTGGGGAAGTCCAGGACAAGGGGTCACAGTTTGAGGATAGAGGGGAAATCCTTTAGGACCGAGATGAGAAAATCATTTTTCACACAGAGAGTGGGGAATCTCTGGATTTCTCTGCCACAGAAGGTAGTTGAGGCCAGTTCATTGGCTGTATTTAAGAGGGAGTTAGATGTGGCCCTTGTGGCTAAAGGGATCAGGGGGTATGGAGAGAAGGCAGGTACAGGATACTGAGTTGGATGATCAGCCATCATCATATTGAATGGCGGTGCAGGCTCGAAGGGCCGAATGGCCTACTCCTGCACCTATTTTCTATGTTTCTATGATCTCTCAATCGACGCATCACAGAATCTCACCGGTGAATGTTTGCAGTGTGTGCAAAGAACCAGATGACAAAAGCTTGAGAGGGGGAAACAACCTTGGGAAGAAGAAGAAAATACATTATTATTTAACATAACCAAAGTAAAGGTTTCATATTTCATACAGCTATGTTCTGTACAGTTTGAATGAAGAGAACAGTTCGAGATAAAATAGAGCAAATGTAATAAAGAGAACAAGAGCCGCCAGACATCCCAAGGTGATTGGGCTAATTGAATGCACATTGGTGATCTGATTTATATGTGGGAAGCACAGTTTCTTTTTGAAACCCAGCAGGACAATAGCAATGGAATGTGATTTGAATTGTGTACACAACAGACTGAGCACTGAATTCTAAATAGAACTATTGAAAGAAAGGCGAAATGCAACTCACGGAGCCAGACTTTGCAACTGCTGGGCTCCAGGCCAGCTTTCCAAATCTTAACTGTAGCATATATTCCAGTCTTAGGGCCCCATCAATCTCGCATTTCATTACTACTGTTTCAAATCTGCACATTTTAAACCATAAAGCTTGGAACGCCTGATGATGTGGTCATGTTTATTGGTTTAAAAAAATATTGCCAAATCATTTGCGTTAAGCAAAACAAATAGCAGAACACAATACGAACAACACTAATGTATTTTTGAATTATCAGTTCATGTGAATGAAACAACATGAAATGAAGGGCAGACCTTGTGTTGTTACCAACTCCACCTTCACTTGAAGCTTGCTTTGGTGGCATTGTTGCTGGCTTTATTTCTCTCCCAGCTCCTTTTACCTTTTCAACTATTGTTTGTCTCTATTCTCTTTTGTCTTTGCTCTGGAATTTGCCATTGTTATTTGAAGCTGGCTTCTACCAGCGATGGCAATAAGATCAACCCAGCTCCAACTTGGAGTGAGTTGCCTACCTCTCACTGCAGCATCTGATATGCTCAGTCACAGCTTCAGATCAGCCTCATTCTGCCATTATGCACTGCCTTCTGTTCTACTGTCAGAATGCACCCAGGATCCCAATATATCTACAAAGATTCTTTCATCAAAGATTATGCTTGTCCCTAATGTACATGGATGCATTTGTGTCTACATCCTTTTGCTAATCTACAGTATATGCTGCTTATTGGCAATATTATCTGTAAGCAAGGAGCCTCTCTATATCTGACCTCTATATTCAACATTCTAACCTTTGGAGTAATTTATGTTCCTATCCAGGTTGCCTGCATATCCAACATTAGATTGTGTTCGATTTCTGGTTAATGAAATCATTGGCTCAAAGTTTTTCAGCTATTTTATACCACACTCTGGAACTCCTATTAAACTCCAACTATACTCATATTAAAACTCGTATTAAACTCCTATTAAAACACTTCACTCTTATTACATCTGCACTAATTTTCAAAGTCCTCCATAAACCCACCTCTTCGACCACTCCTTTTGACAATATTCCCTTAATCCATCCTTCATTTCAAAAATAATCCCAAGCTGCAAAGTGCTTACTTTGCTAGTAGTGCACTGTGCTAAAGAAGTTTATTATGTTCCATGCTTACAGTAACAACATCGGCCGTTGAGTGACATTTACCAATTAGTTTTGCATCTTTGCATCTCTGCCACCAAAAGGAAGAGTTGGGACCATAATATCAATGAGGCGATTGCAATCAAGTACCGACACATTACACCTAATGCTGTGTTCCTACTATGTGCTAGAAGGGCAGAGGAAAGGATGAGTCGGGTCTACATACAGTAATCAACTGCCTATTCTGCTCACTGAAACCTGGCAACAACCCAATGTCTTCTTCTCCCTCAATCAAGCATCCCCACCTGGATTTAATTACATCTCCAAACCCCGCCCCTCCCGCCATGGAGGTGGCCTCGCTGTTATTTTCAACCAGAACTTTCGAATCACTGAACTCACCCTCCCCCAGTAGCATCATTTGAATTCCTCGCCTTCAAAGCCCTTTCCTCCATGACAGTCATCCTCATTTACCGGCCACCTAAACCAAACCCCACCTTCCTATCTGACTTCACTGAACTTCTCACACTTGCCTCATCCCTCTCCCCACGTCTGCTGCTACTTGGTGACTTAAATATTCATATGGACTCCCCCACCTGCAAGCTCGCATCTGAATTCGCCTTTTTACTTGACAACTTCTCTTTCACTCAGCATGTCACCTTTCCCACCCATGACAAAGGTCACATCCCTTCAATAATCTAAAATCCATCGATCCCCACCATCTCTCTGACCTGCTCTCCACCACTCTCCCCCTGGACTCAACCCATATCTCACCTGATGATCTCACAAAACATCTCAACTCCACCTTGTCTACCTCCCTTAACATTCTGGCCCCCCTCAAAACAAGAACCGTAACTTTTAACACATCTTCACCCTGGTACACACCTGCACTTCGTAAGCTGAAACAAACTGGTCGCCGACTTGAACGACTCACAAAGAAATCATCTCTCACAGTCCACCATGAAGCTTACAAACTCCACCTCACTGCCTACAAAGATGCCCTCATTGCTGCAAAATCTGCCTACCTCTCCTCCATATTCACCGACCCCTGCCTTAACCACAGAACCCTCTTCTCCACAGTGGGCAACCTCCTCAAGCCTCGAGCCAACGCTCTCCCTACCTCTACTCCGGATCTCTGCAACTCATTCCTCCACTTTTTCGCTGATAAAATCAGCACCATCTATCAATCTTTATCCCCTGAACCCGACTCCCCAGCATCTACTCCACCACCTACCAAGGCCCCTCCTTTCAACATCTCCACTGACCTCCTTACCCCTCCTCCACACTGCTTCCTCTCCCAGTTTGACCTGGTCACCCCTACTGAAATCTCCAAACTCATCAGCTCTTCCAAACCCACTACCTGCTCCCTCGACCTTCTCCCCACTCCCCTGCTTAAGTCCTGCCTCCCCGTTCTCTGCCCCTACCTCACTAATTTCTTCAACTCCTCATTGTCCCAAGGAATTGTCCCCTCCGCTTTCAAAACTGCTGCTGTCACACCTATCTTAAAGAAACCTGGTCTTGATCCCTCCTCTCTCATTAACTACCGCCCAATCTCAAACCTCCCCTTTCTTTCAAAAACCCTTGAGCGTCACAACTTCATTCCCACCTCCTTGCGTATAACCTATTTGAACCCCTCCAATCTGGCTGTCGCCTCCTCCATAGCACAGTAACTGCTCTCCTCAAAGTCCTCAACGACCTCCTCACCTCTGCTGACACTGGTTCCCTCAACATCCTCATCCTCCTCGACCTGAGTGCAGCCTTAGATACAGTGAACCATAACATCCTGCTTACCAGACTTGGGGACCTTGGCATTGAAGGTTCTGCACTCAGCTGGCTCTGTTCCTGCCTTTCCAGCAGATCCCACTTCATCTCTCTCCATAACCACACCTCTGCTACAGCCACAGTCACTCAAGGCGTTCCCCAAGGCTCCGTACTCGGCCCCCTCCTCTTCATCATCTACATCCTCCCCCTTGGTCCGCCACTTCAACCTGGACTTCCACTGTTACGCCGATGACACCCAGATCTACCTCGGCGCCAAATCCCCCCACAACCCCCCCCCCCCCCCCCTCTCCCATATCAACTCCTGTTTGTCAGCTATAAAAACCTGGATGCAACATGACTTCCTCAAACTCAACAGCGATAAAACAGAATTCCTCCTCATAGGCTCCAAATCCACACTCAGCAAAATCAATAACCCCACTCTCACCATCGACGGCACCACTATCTCCCCAGGCCCGCAACCTTGGCGTGATCTTTGATTCCACCCTCTCCCTTGAGCCTCACATCCGCCATGTCATTAAAACCTCCTTCTTTCACCTCCGCAACATCGCCAAAATCAGACCCTCTCTCACACCTCCCGCTGCTAAAAGACTCATCCATGCCTTCATCTCCTCCCGACTGGACTACTGCAACTCACTTCTCCTTGGCATCAGCTCCACCTACATCAACCGACTCCAACTGGTCCAGAACGCAGCCGCCCGACTCATCACCCACACCAAATCCTGGCATCACATCACTCCAGTCCTCAAACAACTTCACTGGCTTCCCATCTCCCACCGGATCACCTACAAAATCCTGGACCTCACCTACAAAGCCCTCCGCCATCTGGCCCCTCCATATCTCACTGACCTCCTCTCCCCCTACCAACCCTCACGGTCCCTCAGATCCACATCAGCCGGTCTCCTCTCCATCCACAAGTCCAACCTCTGCAGTTTTGGGGACAGAGCCTTCTCCAGGGCAGCTCCCAGGCTCTGGAACTCCCTCCCCCAACTGATCCGCAATTCCGTGTCCCTCACCATCTTCCAGACCCGCCTCAAGACCCATCTCTTCACCTCTGCCTATCCTTAGCCCCACGTCCCCCTTCCTTTTCATCTGTGCTTGAATTGCCTCATATTGTGTTTTGAATTGAATTCTGTCTTTAATTTGTGTACTAGTCATGTCTACTATTTATTTCATTCCGCTTACATGTTTTTCCTCTACTTGCTAAATTTTTGTAAGGTGTCCTTGAGACTCTTGAAAGGCGCCCATAAATAAAATTTATTATTATTATTATTATTAAATTATTGTCAGGATTGATCAGCATGACTGGACGGGATTTGGGATATTGCCTGGTTGTATTCTGTTTAGTTCTTCAGAGAGTAATAGAAGAGATATTTACAATGATGGTTACTGAGACAGACACAAAATACTTGAGTTACTCAACGGATCAGGAAGCATCTCTGGAGAAAATGAAGAGGTGACGTTTCAGGTCGGGACCTTTCTTCAGACTGATTGTGGAGAGGCAGGGAAGGAACTGGAAGCAAGAAAAGACCAGGACCAATTAGGGCCGGCAACAGATGACCTCAGTCAGGGCAGTTCCCTGATAGGCCAATGGTTGGCGAGGGACAGTGTGATCCCAAGAGGGATACATCGTTGCAAACTGGAACAGGTTAAGCGACTTTTAGCGGAGAAAGGGGAAGCAAGGAGGGGGAGGGGAGTCTATGAGAATTAAATGGTAATACCACGGTTGTAAACTACCCAAGCAAAATATGAGGTGCTGTTCCTCCAATTTATGCGAGGCCTCACTCTGGTAATGGAGGAGTATAGGAAAGGGGGTTAAAGTGTTTAGCAGCCAGGAGATCCAACAAGCCTTGGCAGATAAAGCGTAAGTGTTCAGTGACACAGTCTTTGTCTTGCCGATGTACAACGGTTAATGAGCACTGTTTAGTGTCAGCTAATGATGGGGGGGAGTTGGATTGGTGGGAGTTATGGAGACCATACAACTGAATGTGTCAGATATTTACTAACACTCATTACATTGGAGCCAGCTGTAAGTTCGTATACCTCAAGGGGTGCTAGAACATTTTAACATGTCAGCATTTTGGCATTCTTTCATAGTTCAGGTCACTGTATTTCTAGTGCGCTCCAGAGCTGAACATTTACAGATGTAGTACTACGTGTATAGGTGCAATTTGAGAGCTGAAGGTAAATTGTTTTAGGGCTTTACTCCCATCTCGATTTGCAAAATTCACCCCTGCCGGTGCTCTAAGGCAAATTAGTTGCTCGATGACTCAGACAAACAAATGGAACTTGCAATAAACCATTTTTTCCTCTGCACATAAATTACAGTGCAGAGAGCAAACTACTGGGAATTTCCACTCCGGCATTCCAAGAGAACATTGGAAACTCGTAGTGGGAAATCCTATACCCAGGGCCCATGTCTTTCCAATAATTAATTTTAAAGTTTGGAAGCTCCCAAGATGGAAACGTGGAATGTTGTCTGTAGTCTGCTCCAGGTGCAATGAGTTGGAGAGCGAGCATCAGCTGTAGCAAGTCCTAGCCCTGGCACAAATCCTTCCAGGAGCAAACTACTCCAAGCTAAAGTCAACCTATAACTCTTTCAATTTCTTTTATGCCCTTGTTGTGGCTTTGTTTAACACAAATGGCTGGAAACTCTAGGGAAATGTTTGCAAGAGAAGAAACAAATATCTATTCTATTCAGAGCCAAGAGGCTGGTTCTGGAAGGGTAGGAGGATATTTAAGAGTACTAAGCCATGTGCAGTCCAGTGTCAAAATGCATAATAAATATATGCATATTGTTCATTATGTTGGTGTTGGTGGTGTTATGTTACTGAACCTGTATTCACAGACTTGGACAATTTGAATTGATTTTCAAAAATCTGAAAGGTAAAAGACAAATATGAACATTTAAAGTACTATAATTTGTCAGATGTGTCCCTGGGGAAAGAAACCAGCTATCCTTAGCTGGTCTGGTTCAAATGGAACTGCCGCACCTCCACCATTGACTGTTAACTACCGTGTAGTGGTTATAGTTGTACCATTGAGCAGCCTGGCATTTGAAGCATTTTCAAGCAGCCAGGACTACACCTGGTCTGTGCAGCCTAAAACCAGAGTCCACTGGAGATTTGAGAAGCAGCCAAGTCATGATGCAATGCCGATTTATTTTTACCAGTGTGTTCTCAGTTATTCAGCAACGAATCACGTGCAGGAAACATGCTGTACAAAATGGTTAATAACATCAAAGAAATCTGCCATCTGCAGCAGACAGAATCACAATCTTCGGCCTTCTGAATCTGTAAGTCGCAGACTGCTGTGTTAGAAAGTGGGCATGCGGAAGTTTCAAAGGCTGAATACGAGTGGTATTTGTTAACAAGATCCAGCCCATTGAGTTCTCCGTCAATTAATTCCTAAATATGTCAAGGAATTCTGATTAGTTTCCCTCCTGCTGCTTTCTGTTCTTTCGTACATTTTCTATTCTAGCACTACCAATGACAAACTCACAAGTCTGTCTTTATGTAGATTAACATTCTGTGGCTTAATATTTGCCTTTTCTCATTATGCAGTTTATCAGGGCCAGATATCTTGTTCAGTTTTATTTTTACACTTCCCATTACTCCCTGTCAACTTCTTCTGAGTAATGTATGTTTATGACCCTTTTGTCCTGAAAATGTGGAAGAGATTAATTTATTTGTGCTTCATCTCAAAATATCCACTTTGGTAGTAAGTTTCATAAGTCAGGAATGGTTCACTCAAAGCATGCAGTTATTCGACAAAAGGGATGCAAAGTGCTGGAGTAACTTTGCAGGTCAGGCAGCATCTCTGGAGAACATGGATCTGTGACTTTTCGGGTCGATACTGTCAGAAATATAGAAAAATAGGTGCAGGAGTAGGCCATTTGGCCCTTCGAGCCAGCACCACTATTCAATATGATCATGGCTGATCATCTAAAATCAGTACCCCGTTCCTGCTTTTTCCACATATCCCATGATTCCTTTTGCCCGAAGAACTAAATCTAACTCTCTCTTGAAAACATCCAGTGAATTGGCCTCCACTGCCTTCTGTGGCAGAAAATTCCACAGATTCACAACTCTCTGGGTTAATTTTTTTTCTCCTCATCTCAGTTCTAAATGGCCTACCTTAAACTGTCACCCCTGGTTCTGGACTCCCTCAACATCGGGAACATTTTTCCTGCATCTAGCCTGTCCAATTCTTTAAGAATTTTATATGTTTCTATAAGATATCCTTTCATCCTTCTAACTTCCAGTGAATACAATCTCAGTCGACCCATTCTTTCATCATATGTCAATATGACATCAAACTGGAGTCTGAAGAAGGGTCTCGATCTGAAATGCCACCTGTCCATGTGCTCCAGAGATGCTTCATACTGGGGTCTGAAGAAGGATCTTTTTTGCAAAATGTCCCCTATCCATGTTCTCCAAAGATGCTGCCTGACCTGCTCCAACTCCCAACACTTTGTGCCCATTTTTGCATTAAACAGCATCTGCAGTTCTTTGTTTCTTCATGCAGATAATGGACCTCAGTTTGTAAATGGATTGGTTCTATATCTGGTTGTGATCCCTGGACAACAGAGAGAAGAATATCAGGGAGGATTGTCTCTCCTGATAGCTGTGATCCTTGCTTGAAAGTGACTATGTGTGGTTATGGGACAATGGGAAAATGGTACATAATATCCCTTCTCCCTATCTCCCAAACTGCCCTGGATGTATTCGTCACTGGAAGGTTTTATAATGCATCCTGTATGTCATATATATCTTTCCTCTTGCTGTAATTCATAGGGTGAAAAAAAATGCTGGTCAGCTTTCACTTTCATATATAACCAGGGCAAGTGAGTTGATATTTTCCCCTGTATTGTCACTGAATTATAAAATAATAAAGGCAACGTTTGTGCTAGGATGGTGGATGGACACACATTCACAGTGTGAGGAAGGAAAGGGCAGTACAATGTTTTGCAAGGCAGCATAAAAATAAAGACGATGGGTCGTTTTAACCAAGCCTCTTTGGCAGAAGCTAACCAGATCTCTTTTGGCCACCTGTTTTACATCCAATCTATCATACTTTCCGGTGAGGGTGGGGAGAAAGCCAGGGTTTAATTAGAAGACCTATCTGATCTCATTTGTTATGTACTGACAGAATTAAATTTAAATGACTCCCCCAACTTCCCACCACCCTCAGAGCCGCAATCATGCCTGATACCTCCTGGTGCAGGAATGCAACAAAATTCTTCTATCTATCATTTGAGCTGTAAAACAATCTTGACGCATCATACATCTTAAGGTAGAATAGTTTAAATTAATATGAACCATTTTTCTGACAATAGGTCCATGTGTTATGTTTTTTATCTGTACCTCTGCTTCTCCGAGACAAACACCAGGCTTTGCATTAGTTAATAAACTTCTGCGGATGACAACTCACTAAGTTTAACTCTCTAGAACAGAAGGAAATTGCACACTGACACAAAGTGCTTGAGTAACTCAAAGGGTCAAATACTATCACTGGAGAACCTGAATAGGCGACGCTTCGAGTCGGGACCATTCTTCAGACATATCAGTCTGAAGAAGGGTCCCAACCTGAAACGTCACATATCCATATTCTCCTGAGATGCTGCCTGACCTACTGAGTTACTCCAGCACTTTGTGTCAGTGTGCTTTTTTTTTGTAAACCAGCATCTGCAATTCTTTAGGATTGGAGATTTCCCATTAACTTCACAAGGTTCATAATGACTGTCTGTGAAATATTTGCACAGGCACCAGTGAGTAAGAGTCAAACGCCTAATGAAACTTGGCCTGTCTCTACTTTCTTTATAACCTCTGCTTCTCCCAAACATTTTGAACAGGAGATCCCCACTGAAGTAGAAATTGTAGGTGAGGCACAAAAATAACTGGAATACCTGCCACATAAGCTCATGATAATAGCAGGTTAAAAAAAACTTTAAAAAAGGTCTATTCTCCAGATAAAAGCTTTGAATATCTAGTTGTTGACGAATGATGAGCAAAACGCAAAGCACTGGAGGAACTCAGCAGGTCAGACAGCATCTGTTGATGATGAACAGGCAATCTTTCAGGATGGGAACCATCTTCAAACTGATGGAGGGAGGTGTACGCTGGAAAAGAGAGATGGGAGCAGGGCAAAGCCTGACAAGTGATAAGGTTAGTTTAAAAATACAGCAAGGGAACATGCCCTTCGGCCCACCGACAGTGGCGGACTGGGTCTAAAAATATTGGTTGCCAAGAGACAAAGGGGGCCCACCCACAACTACAATGCTATCATTTAACAGGGGCCCACTTGCCATCACTTGCTATCACTTTATCAGGGGCCCACTTGCCCATCGGGCAAGCTGACACCCTGGCCAGTCCGCCACTGCCCACCGAGTCCGAAATCACAGGAATCCGAAGATCTCGGAGAAAACTAACGTAGGTTACGGGGAGAAGGTACAAACTCCGTACAGACAAGCACCCCGTAGTCAGGATCGAACCCGGGTGTCTAGCACTGTGAGGCAGCAGCTCTACCAACTTCAGATGTGTAGTAGAGAGATCCTGACCACGAATGCACTTCCAACAAGGATCGCTGTAGATTCTTAAGGGCAGGAGCCATTTTAACTTCCTTATCCCAAAGATGCCACTCCCTTTGGAACTGTGGGAATTTACTTGGCACAACTTTGGGTTTTGGCAAGGTGCCTGTACAATTCAGAAAACAATATTTGTGTCAGTGGGATCGTTTAAGCATACTTCCTGTTTACATTTTCTCACCTTTACTCTCCTTGAAGATATCAACATGGGAGCTACAAATAAAAGTTAATTAATTTCTGACACGTATTCCTGACTGGTATTCATAACAACCTGGAAACGAAACCCTGGCAGCATCTTGCATAAGCATAATAAATATACAATGCTGCATATGTTGGTTACACATGGTTATGCATTCGCATTCTTAATCATTGACTCCTAAGAATAACTTTTCAATCATCCATGTGTGCAGACAGTAGTCAGATGGTGTGCCATTAATATTCAAGCAAATACTAATGCATTCAATGATTTTGTGGAATTCATTCATTTAGCCTTGCTGAGCACTAGGCCACTGTGGGCCTGATCATCAGGGAGGATAAGAAACTGTGCAGAAGCAGCAGTAGAAGGTTGACAGCTGGGGACACTTGGCAAAGTACAAGGCAGAGTGACACTTACGGGTGAGTAAGCTGAATACTGGCAGCCTTTGACAAGCCTAGTTGGTTGGAAATCCATTGGTAGGAAACAGAGATGTGGCAGCTTAAAACTGTCTGAAGCCAGATGAACCTATATTTAATGGGGAATTTGTTTGGGTGGCACGGTGACTCAGCGGTAGCATTGCAGTGTGGGTTTTCTCCGGGTGCTCCAGTTTCCTCCCACACTCCAAAGACGTACAGGTTTGTAGGTTCATTGATTTGGTATAAATGTAAATTGTTCCTAGTGTACAGGATAGTGTTATGGGCCTGTCCCACTTGCGCGTCATTTACGCGACATCATTTGCGCGCAAATGACGCCCAAGTGGGAGAGGCCCTTTAATGTGCAGGAGTCACTGGTCAGCGTGGACTCGGTGAGCCGAAGGGCTTGTTTCCCCATTGTATCTCTAAACTAAACTAAACTACACTAAACTAAACTAAAGGATATATTCTATTTCAGACAAAGCTGCCTAAAGATCAGCAACACAGCATTTCCAGTAGAGAGGCAGCAGAAGAAAATATAAGGCTGCAGCTGATCATTAATTGTCATTAGTTGTGCCAGATCTATAAATACAGGTTAGCTGTGAATCTGACTGACCAGGCTTTGCTGACCCAAGCTTCCCAATTCCTATGTTGAATTTGATGAGATAACAAAAGGTTACTTGAAATAGCTTTATACTCATGGAAAGGTTAGATACATTAGCAATAAATAGACATGATACTCCACAATAATTTTGCACACAACACACTCTACTGTTTTCGGTGTAGTTAGGGCTTATGTTTGTTAGTCTATCTTTTATAATTACATCTGGTTAATCAGTAAAACATTACACACCCAAACATATGTAGAATAGCATTTACAAACTATAGCATTGTTACCCTGCCAGTATAATTTGATTAATATTGGCAAAATATTTAATTTTACATCAGTTATTTGACCTAATCTAGCAAGGTAAATTATATTTACATAATATCCTTCGCTTTTTAGAAATCTGTCATAAAGTTTACTGTAACAACAAACAAGCATAACCTTCAGTGTGAATTTCTTATTACCAACTTTAATGCAATATTTCAATAATAAAAAGGAATTAAATGTACCAGTGCTTCTCAGTTTGAAAACACATGCCTCCAGATTCAGGGACACTCTTCCCATCTGTTTTCAGGCAACTGAACAGTGCTCGCATCAGCTAGAGTGTAGTGCTGACCTCCAATTTACCTCATTGGAGACGCTTATCACTATCTTTAATCTGATAATTTTCTTGCACTAAATGTTGTAGCCTTTATCCTTTATCTGTACCCTGTGCACGGCTTGATTGTAATCTTGTATTGTCTTTTCATTGACCTAATAGCAGGCAAACAAAGGCTTTTCACTGTACCTTGGTGCATGTGACAATAATAAACTAAACTAAACTAAACCAACAGAGCAACAAATCCTCCTAAATTTCCATCCGGCTCACCATTAAAACTGGCATTAAGTCATCAAGAATGTTCAGCCACCTTATCTCCCATTATCGGTTTGTATTCTGTGTTTTCCTAGTTCAAAGGCACCCAATCGCTGCCGGCAACATGACCCTCATGAAACTGTAAATATCCAGAATGTGACTGGTCCAAAAACACAAGTTTCTGCCATCTGGCATATTATTAAGCTGCCAAATTTCTGTTGGATTACATTTTTATACTCTTTGCTTTTGAGCCTCCTGCTATTCCAAATAAGTTTTGCTTTGATAAAAGTCCGTTTAACTATCTGCATTTTTGGACTGCAGTCTTGCAAAAACGGACTGACAAAATTGTTGAATTGAACAAAGACAAAAGTAAATGATAAATCTAATTCTGAGAAACATCAGCTTTTAACATTCATTATTTTTCTCATTTTCACACAAATAGTGGAGGATGTATGGAACAAGCTGCCAGATGAGGTAGTTGAGGCAGGGACTATCCCAACATTTGAGAAAAAATTAGACAGGTACATGGATAGGACGGGTTTGGAGGGATATGGACCAAATGCTGGCGGGTGGGACTAGCGTAGCTGGGACATGTTGGCCGCGGCAGTCAAGTTGGGCCTGTTTCCACACTGTATCACTCTTATGACTCACTTTGGGACTGATAAGTTTGGGGATAAGTTGCCATGGGGCTTTGAATGTCTGAAACAATCTTGTATCTTCAAAACCGATACGGAAAATAATTAAAACTCAAATGCAATCATCATGGTTTTACGAAATCTGACAATCTTGCTTTTGATCTTTAAGTTGCGAGGCATGTATCAGATTTTCAGAGAATGAAAAGAAAAAAGATGGAGTGTCAGTATTTTGGAGCATCAGCATATAACACTGGAAAATGGTGCTCGGAGAGTGTGTGCATTCACCACCCACATTGAATGTAGGCTGTCAGTTCACACCTGTGTTGATGTGCAGCAAGAGAAGCCCGGTAATTTAATACTTTTAATAAAGCCGAACATTGAGAGTTTTTGTAATGTGAGCAGTGGTGTTCATTTCATGTAAGCATTCATAAAACCCATTACTTTCATTTAATCATGATGATACAATCTTATTGCGATATCTCCCATTCCGAAATAACACATTTTTGTCTATCTTTCTTTTACCTGCTGATACTAGTTTTTAAGATATTGCAATTCTGGATCATGTCTACAAAAGGCCATAATTCACCTGCGAGCCTGGACAATGAACTTCAGATGTCTCTTTGATAATGCAGAACAACAAAACAAAAGATTTGTTTTCTTTCGGGTCAGGACTCTTCTTCAAACTGATTCTAGAATGGGGGGGGGGGGGGGGGGGGGGGGGGAGAAAGCTAGAAGAGATGAGAACAGGACAAAGCATGGCAGGGTAATAGGTTGATGCAGGTAAGGGAGGGGGGGGGGGAGGAGGGGTTGATAGACAAATGATTGGACTAAGGCCAGAGATGAAAAGACAGAAGGTGTGAGACAAAAGGAGTGAAGGGTTGAAAATTGTGAAGCTAGAGGAAGGAATGTAGCTGAAAGGGGAGGGGAGAAATAGGTGCCTTGCCCTTCCATCTACATGCCTTGCTCTTATAGCAACTGATGGAAGTTGCTATCTGGAGGAGGGAGACAATTCACAAGTGTGGGCCTGAAATTTTACACTGCTGAGGATGAAGTTGGATGAGCATTTGCTGCAGTATCTCCAATTGATAAAACAACACTTGTTTGGTGTATCCATTATATTGATGGATGCATGGTGCTATTGCTATTGCACTTCATTGTTTATAGTGAGGTTAAGCTAGTCAATGTGCTGATCGTTAACAGATGATGGTAGTCACTGTCCATGTTGGTTATCTGTTAAACAGTTCGTAATCATTTTCCTTGGAGTTCAGGTAGCTTCTTGTCAGAGGGAAAAACAAGAGTGCTTTCCTTGAGGTTGATGTGGTTCCAAGATGAAGTGATGTCAAGAAAAGACAACAATTGATCTTTGTACCAAACTAACATGACAGTTTTGCATTATTACCTTACGCAGCAGAACAATTCACCAGTGAAACATGGATCTCAGGTAAAATCTTAAGGTTGGACCTATCATAGTGCTCCTGGATACTTTTTTTCTCTTAGGGTTTGGACAGCCTTGTTAATCAGTGCTTCCAAGAGTCTTTATCAAAAACAAAAAAAAAAGATTGGTTTTACACAGCTTGACTGGGTCTCTGATATGTGGCGATGATATTCTGCACATATTAGCTATCCAAATGAATGAAGAAGAGTGCTGGGGACAGATTTGAAAGCATTTCTCACACCATGGTCCCATTATGAAAGTTGTGCCTTACAGCAGGAATTTTACAAAGGCATTTTAAATGCATTGTCCAACACGCAATGTCACAAAGTAATTTTGTGCTCCAGACATTTTGTGGTCCTCTGAGCAAAAAATTGCCAATCTTGGGCTGCGGTCCATAGCCACAGATAACTGGGCCAACAGTACTTAAACATATTGAGTATATGAACTTTAGAGACAGACTCTGAATCCAGGCCCAAGTGATTAAAGCCAAGAATATGATCAGCTCTGGCCTAAGATATATCCTACTGTATAATGTGTAGGAAGGAACTGCAGGTAGACACCAAAAGCTGGAGTAACTCAACGGGACAGGCAGCATCTATGGAGAGAAGGAATGTGCGACGTTTCGGGTTGAGACCCTTCTTCAAAACTGCAGATGCTGGTTTAAACTGAAGATAGATACAAAATGCTGCAGTAACTCAGCGGGACAGGCAGCACCTCGGGAGAGAAAGAATGGGTGACGTTTCAGGTCGAGACACTTCTTCCTGCTGTATAATATCTTGACATAAAACGAATACTAGTGTGAAATCGACTTGAACTTAGTCATTCTAAAAATAATTTCATAAACTTAAAAAACCATGGGGACAATTAATCATTTATTAAATACACTTAAGTGCTGAAATATTCATATTTATGCCCTGTTGACATTCAGAGAATGCACAACCACAAGCAGCATGTTATTGCTGTATGTGATCTATATTTACAATGTGGAGAGGATGTTTCCACTAGTGGGAGAGTCTAGGACTAGAGAGCACAACATCAGAATAAGAGAACATACCTTTAGAAAGGAGATGAGGAGGAATTTCTTTAGTCAGAGGGTGGTGAATCTGTGGAATTCATTGCCACAGACGGCTGTGGCGGACGTCAATGGGTATTTTTAAAGCAGAGATTGACAGATTATTGATTAGTAATGGGTGTCAAAAGTTATGGGGAGAAGGTAACATCTTCGTGAAACTTTTTTGCATCCTTTCCAGTTTAGTGACATCCTTCCCACTGCAAGTCAACCAGAACTACACATAGTATTCCAAATGTGGTCTTGTACAGCTGTAACATGACTTCTCAACCCCTGTGTTCAATATCATGACAGATGACGTAAATGAGGGCACCAGGTTCTTGGCCCCATAAACCACCTCCGGAAAGTAGTTATAAAGCCGTGTCATCAATTAAATTGCAGACAATAGTCCATTGGAATTAGTTCTACCCAAAATATACATGAAAAGAACAAACTGATTAAATTGGAGTCAATTAAAAATCCTTGTATCTTGAAAACCCCCATAGTGTATCTGTAGAAATAGTCAATCTTAATTCCCCACCTCTTCTTCCAATCTTTCTCCTTTAATTTAATTTCAAATTGACCGGAACGGAGGCATAGAGTTTGTCAGTCAGTTTCTACTGACCTATTGCTGATTGGTAAGATAATCTGCAAATGTGTGTCAGGGTAAAATGGGTCAGACTGATTATTATTGAATTACATCACTGTCAGCATATAGTGTCGAGAACTAGTTGCCACGGCAACTGATGGCATTGGGAAAAGAAACCTGCTTCCTTTAAGCTGTTTGGTAATTCTGTGTGAACATAATGTTCAAGGCAATTCTTCTGAATTGCACTATAACACCCCAATAATTTTATCTGTGTAACCTGATATTAAAGTAATCCCACTGTTAACTAACTAAGTAGCATCTGTTCCGTTTTTTCAAAATAATTACAATAGCTACTTTATGATTGAAACAAGAGGCATTTTCTGAACAATATTAACTTTATTTTCTGACACCTTTAGTATGTTTGTCAGATTTGTTATTGATTTGACTGGACGGTTTCAGAGTTAACATTACAGATTTGATGGCTCGTTGTATTTGGACTTTGGACAATGAGGGATGGCTGCAGAATGTTGGACAATGTGCAGAGAATCCATTATTGATCATTTCAAATGCAATCATTTGACAGTTCTATTTTGATTGCTCCCAAAACCATCACCACTAATTCCAGGTGCGATCCCCTGAAAGAAAGCGGACATAAAATGAACACGATGGATGGCGTTAACAGTAATGTTATGGAACAGTGCATGAGGCTTATGCATTAGAATGCATGGGCCATCCATTTTCTTTGCCCCTTCGAGTCCGTAGTCTTTCAGGGGATCTCTCCTGGAATTAGTGGTGATAGCGGTGGGAGCAATCTAATGAACAAATGATTGACTGATGCTTCAGTTCATTGAGAAAGAAGCCTGGTGTCACTCTTCACTTTTGATACCGTTTTAATGCAGTGGCTCAATCAGCTTCTCACCGTGTGGAGAATGACAGATGTAAACCCAGTATCTGGCGTCCCATTACAGTATATGGCGCGGTATAATGACATTCAGCTCTGCATTGTTACTTTCTGTTAATTATCTTAGATGTTCTACTCTTTTGTGAAATAGATCATTGCTTTTCGCTATTTAAAACGTGAACTTCAAGTGAACATTAAGTTATATTGATTAAGTGACACCACGTTACAAGTACTGCAACAAATAAGGATTTGTCAATGTTGCATATGTCTATACATAAGTATCACTTTCGGGGGAGAAAAGACACAACGTGCTGCAGTTACTCAGCGGGTCAGGTAGCATCAATATCATCACCAGCCACCAAGATCCAGCAAATCCTGAGACTGGCACCACCAAATGTATACCATGTTCTCCAGAGATGCTGTATTACGCCAACGCTTAGTGTCTTTAAACCAGCATCTGCAGTTCCTTGTTTCTCAATATCACCATTCGAAAATGGCTTAAGCGGCCTTTTCACGGGGCGACTTGACGCAAGAGTTAACCAGAGTTTAACATCGTGGGAACCTCGTGCAATAACAGTACGGCATTCGTGGACCACCGTGGACCACCGTAGCGCTAACGGCAGGTAATCGTGTATCTTGGTCACTCGGGAGAAAATTCAAGAAAGTTTGAATTTCTCCAAGAGTGACTTATACACTTGTGGTTGAGCATTGCAACATTATATGGACGTAGTGGCCAGTGCGATATCCGTAATAACTCTTGCGGGTACCGTGGGAACTCCTGCGAACGGTGAACCCGGAAGCTGGACAGAGGGGACAGAAGGTGAGTAAAAAAGGTGGTCTCAATATCGACAAGGGAACATGTGTCCTTCGAGGACGTCCCACCTAATTGTCATTGTTGGATAATCTTTTTAACAGGAACACTTGCAGAGATGGCTCCCAGAAAATCTCAAAGAAAGGGGGTAAAGCGTGTCAGAGATGTTTTTGCCATGTTGCTCTATTCAGTTTCTATATTGTTTCAGTTTCTATATCTATATTGTTGCTCTATTCAGTTTCCCAGGGGGTCGGGACGGGACTGGAGTTGGGAGGGAAAGGTGGGGGAGTCGAGGGAGAGGAGGGGGAGACAGATGGGGGTGTCTTCATTTACTGGCGGCGGGTGTCTCACAGAAACAGGCAGGTGAGATTTCACATCCACCTTGTGTGTGCCTCTCTCTCTCTCTCCCTCCCTCCCTCTTACACAGGCTGAGAGACACTGCCTCTGTGAGTGTACGTCTCT